>NC_080671.1:214704301-214810427 GCF_030247195.1 Topomyia yanbarensis | reverse complement strand
TGATTGTTCATTCGATGCGATATTTTGAACCCATTGGTGATTGCAAATTTTGAAAGGCTTATCGAGCTTAATTCTCAGACCCCGATTCATGTCTTTTGTACTTCGATTACATGGCACAGAACATCAATCCATCTTCGTATAACGCTAAGATACTTACGCTCCAACTGTATTTTTCGACACATCCATGATGGAAGAGATTTGTGGAATCCCGGATCACTACTCGCCTACAAGTGGTCCCGAATATTTTCTATAATAAATACCATCAAGTCGACTGCGGCAAAATGTTCTACACTGATGGATCAATTTTCGACGGGTCCACAGGCTTCGGTATCTTCAACGAAAATCTTGCTTCCTTTATTTCTGAACTCAATGATCCTGCTTCAATTTACGTCGCAGAATTACTTGCCATTCAGTATACTCTCGGGATCATTGACACCCTGCTCGCAGACCATTGCTTCATCGTTTCGGACAGTTTCAGCTCCATTGAGGCCATCCGTGCAGCGAAGCCTGGGAAGCACTCACCGTATTTCCTGGGGAAAATACGGGAATATCTGAGTGCTTTATCTGAAAAATCTTACCAGATTACCTTGGTTTGGATCCCCGCCACATTGCTCTATTACGGGCAATGAGAAGGCGGACTCTTTAGCCAAAGTGGGCGCATTAGAAGGCGACACTTACGACAGACCAATTTGCTTCAATGAATTTTTCAGTATCTCTCGTCAGAGGACGCTCGAAAGTTGGCAAACTTCGTGAAGCAATGGGTATCTGGGACGATGGCTACATTCTATTATCCCGAAGGTATCAACGAATGCTTGGTTTAAGGGCTTGGATGCGAACCGGGACTTTATTCGTACGATGTCAAGGTTCATGTCCAACCATTACACGTTTGATGCGCATCTCCGTCGTATAGGGCTTGCTGACAGTAATCATTGTGTTTGTCAGAACGGCTACCACGACATCGAGCATGTTGTTTGGCTGTGCGCAGAGTACCGTGTTGTCAGGTCCCAACGAATGAATTCCCTTCGGGCCCGAAGTAGATCATATATATATATATATATATATATATATATATATATATATATATATATATATATATATATATATATATATATATATATATATATATATATATATATATATATATATATATATATATGTATATATATATATATATATATATATATATATATATATATATATATATATATATATATATATATATATATATATATATATATATATATATATATATATGTATATATATATATATATATATATATATATATATATATATATATATATATATATATATATATATATATATATATATATATATATATATATATATATATATATACAGGGTGTTTGGTTCATGATTAAGAATCTCTTGAGGGGTGATTAACTGTCATATTTGGAGAAAAAAAATCGTTCTGCGCATACTATCAAATCTCAACCGTGACAGAGTTATTGCACTTTTTATGTAAAAACTTATAGCGTGTACGGACCGACAACAAAAGACTTCTATCTCGACTGAGTGCTCGATAACGAATGATTTAACTTGTATATGAAATGTAATGTATGAAATTCTGAATATAATTCATATAATGAATGTTATGAATATAAAGACCAAATTATAATCATATAGTGATGAATGAATTTAAGTAGCCATCATCCAGCTTTAGTCTTGATCTGGTTGCGGCTTCATGTATGTATTTTAATTAATGAATATAAGGAATATGGCATTAAAATAATGTAACATAAAAAATAGTAATACAATACAATTTATATAATATAATATAATATAATATTATATAATATAATATTATATAATAATAAATATAATATAATATAATATAATATAATATAATATAATATAATATAATATAATATAATATAATATAATATAATATAATATAATATATATAATATAATATAATATAATATAATATAATATAATATAATATAATATAATATAATATAATATAATATAATATAATATAATATAATATAATATAATATAATATAATATAATATAATATAATATAATATAATATAATATAATATAATATAATATAATATAATATAATATAATATAATATAATATAATATATATAATATAATATAATATAATATAATATAATATATATAATATAATATAATATAATATAATATAATATAATATAATATAATATAATATTATATTATATTATATTATTTAAAAAAAACACTTTGAAAAAAGTATAAGAATAGGTTTGCCGATTCAAACGGGGACTCGGCGGTAACATCCTAGTAACTGACACGTTGGGGGAATTCCGTGCGACTGCCTGCAATTTTCACAAACGACCAGAACGAATTAGGATCCTGCTTAAGTTTTTCCTCCTCCGTGCGACGAATATAGCAGCGAAAACAATGCGCAAGCATCGAGTTATATTCGCTCTCAATAGCATGCAACTCAGCTTTATGTCTATCATCTCTCCAGCGAAAGAATCGTTTCATAGCTTTTCGAAGGCGATTCCGCAGATGCTGTAATTCTGTATTCTACCAAGGTTGCCTGCTACCGTGAGCACGATTGGGTCGCTTCACAGGTACATTGTGACGAAATATGGCATCTGTTTTTTCATATAAACATGACATAGCTTCATTAGCACTGCACCCGACCAAAATCTCTTCCCATCAAAAGTCGGTGACCAATCTATTAAGACACTTACGACAGACCAATTTGCTTCAATGAATTTTTCAGTATCTCTCGTCAGAGGACGCTCGAAAGTTGGCAAACCTTCGTGAAGCAATGGGTATCTGGGACGATAGCTACATTCTATTATCCCGAAGGTATCAACGAATGCTTGGTTTAAGGGCTTGGATGCGAACCGGGACTTTATTCGTACGATGTCAAGGCTCATGTCCAACCATTACACGTTTGATGCGCATCTCCGTCGAATAGGGCTTGCTGACAGTAATCATTGTGTTTGTCAGAACGGCTATCACGACATCGAGCATGTTGTTTGGCTGTGCGCAGAGTACCGTGTTGTCAGGTCCCAACGAATGAATTCCCTTCAGGCCCGAAGTAGATCATTATATATATATATATATATATATATATATATATATATATATATATATATATATATATATATATATATATATATATATATATATATATATATATATATATATATATATATATATATATATATATATATATATATATATATATATATATATATATATATATATATATATATATATATTTATATATTTATATATATATATATATATATATATATATATATATATATATATATATATATATATATATATATATATATATATATATATATATATATATATATATATATATATATATATATATATATATATATATACAGGGTGTTTGGTTCATGATTAAGAATCTCTTGAGGGGTGATTAACTGTCATATTTGGAGAAAAAAAATCGTTCTGCGCATACTATCAAATCTCAACCGTGACATAGTTATTGCACTTTTTATGTAAAAACTTATTTATCTTAAAATACCTCTAACTCGAAAAGTATACCTCGTATTTTAAATCTTTTAATTCTAGTGGAAAGGTGAGAAAATTTTCTATTGAATGGTGTTCTCATATCTTTCAGTTAGTTAGTTTTAATTACCTTTTAGTTGTAAAGTAGTTCAAAGTTGGTGTTTTTGATGAGGTTTTTGTTAATTTTCTCAAAATAATGAATCAAGATTATAGCAATATCTATTATCCAAAAGATGGGTTTGAGGACGATTTATAATTTGTTCTTCAACATAATATTCCTATCTCTTCTCGTTTTCCTTGTAATTTCACTTTTAAAACTTTTCCTGTAATAGACTTGCATGTTCTTAAAAGACTCCAATCTAAAAAATATGCTCTATATCGCCTTTACCAGGGCTTCATTGGAAAGCTGAGAAAATTTCCTTTCGATGTATGTACAGATATCTTTTAGTTTAAGTGTACTAAATGACTTTTTACTAGTAAAATAACTCAAAATTTGAGTTTTTTGGAGAGTTTTGTAATTATTCTAATTATTAATCAACTAAATTCATCGTCACTATTGTTCATGTTTGGTGTCCCTTAATATTCTCTACAACTTGTTATTTGACACTCTATCCCTATCGCTTTTCATTTCGCTGCAATTTAATAATTAACACACAGCATGACCTGATCACAAATGTAGTGGGTACGAAATCGTTGTTTTTGCATATGAAACGAGAAGTTCAAAATGATTTTGCTTCGAAACTAAAAGAGATAATTGAATGGAGTCAAAGGGAGAATTGTAGGACTTACTGAGATGCATTAATTCCATGATAATAATGGTGAAGTTTATTATTTATTATCTTAAGAAAATAACTAAAATGCTAATAATAGCATTAACTTTAAACTAATTAACTTCTAAAAGAATACTAAATCCACTTAACTGAAAGGTATTAATACATTTTTCTCTGCAAAATTTTCCTGGTTTCGAGTAAAATTAAGAAAAGGTACAATAAGTGCCATACTTTTTCAATAATAGCTAGTATTAGTGAATTTGAGTTAAAATATCTAAGTTCAATAACCCAAACACATGAAAACAAGATAAGATAAGTGTATCATGTCAAAGAACAAATTATACAACTCTTCAAGACTAAAAATTTGAATTAATAAATGGTGATGTTAACTATTAAGATTTTCCGCGAAATGAACGAAAAAATCGATCAAAATTGTTAAATTTAAATAAATTACTGTGAAAAGGTTACTTAACCTCATTAGTTGTAACATTTGAGGACATTTTTCAATGGAAAATTTTCTCACCTATCCAATGGATCCATAAGATTTGAAATACAAAGTTTATTTTTTAGTTAGAGCTATTTTAAGGCAACTAAGTTTTTAACACAAAAAATTTAATAACTTAGTAACGGTGAGATTTGAAGGTATGTGTAGAAACGATTTTTTTCTCCAAATATGACAGTCAATCATCTCTCGAGAGGTTCTTAACCATGAACAAAACACCCTGCATATATATATATATATATATATATATATATATATATATATATATATATATATATATATATATATATATATATATATATATATATATATATATATATACATACATATATATATATATATATATATATATATATATATATATATATATATATATATATATATATATATATATATATATATATATATATATATATATATATATATATATATATATATATATATATATATATATATATATGCAGGGTGTTTTGTTCATGGTTTAAGAACCTCTCGAGAGATGATTGACTGTCATATTTGGAGAAAAAATCGTTCTACACATACCTTCAAATCTCAACCGTTACTAAGTTATTAAATTTTTTTGTGTTAAAAACTTAGTTGCCTTAAAATAGCTCTAACTAAAAAATAAACTTTGTATTTCAAATCTTATGGATCCATTGGATAGGTGAGAAAATTTTCCATTGAAAAATGTCCTCAAATGTTACAACTAATGAGGTTAAGTAACCTTTTCACAGTAATTTATTTAAAATTTAACAATTTTGATCGATTTTTCGTTCATTTCGCGAAAATCTTAATAGTTAACATCACCATTTTATTAATTCAAATTTTTAGTCTTGAAGAGTTGTATAATTTGTTCTTTGACATGATACACTTATCTTATCTTGTTTTCATGTGTTTGGGTTATTGAACTTAGATATTTTAACTCAAATTCACTAATACTAGCTATTATTGAAAAAGTATGGCACTTATTGTACCTTTTCTTAATTTTATTCGAAAACCAGGAAAATTTTGCAGAGAAAAATGTATTAATACCTTTCAGTTAAGTGGATTTAGTATTCTTTTAGAAGTTAATTAGTTTAAAGTTAATGCTATTATTAGCATTTTAGTTATTTTCTTAAGATAATAAATAATAAACTTCACCATTATTATCATGGAATTAATGCATCTCAGTAAGTCCTACAATTCTCCCTTTGACTCCATTCAATTATCTCTTTTAGTTTCGAAGCAAAATCATTTTGATCTTCTCGTTTCATATGCAAAAACAACGATTTCGTACCCACTACATTTGTGATCAGGTCATGCTGTGTTAATTATTAAATTGCAGCGAAATGAAAAGCGATAGGGATAGAGTGTCAAATAACAAGTTGTAGAGAATATTAAGGGACACCAAATGAACAATAGTGACGATGAATTTAGTTGATTAATAATTAGAATAATTACAAAACTCTCCAAAAACTCAAATTTTGAGTTATTTTACTAGTAAAAAGTCATTTAGTACACTTAACTAAAAGATATCTGTACATACATCGAAAGGAAATTTTCTCAGCTTTCCAATGAAGCCCTGGTAAAGGCGATATAGAGCATATTTTTTAGATTGGAGTCTTTTAAGAACATGCAAGTCTATTACAGGAAAAGTTTAAAAGTGAAATTACAAGAAAACGAGAAGAGATAGGAATATTATGTTGAAGAACAAATTATAAATCGTCCTCAAACCCATCTTTTGGATAATAGATATTGCTATAATCTTAATTCATTATTTTGAGAAAATTAACAAAAACCTCATCAAAAACACCAACTTTGAACTACTTTACAACTAAAAGGTAATTAAAACTAACTAACTGAAAGATATGAGAACACCATTCAATAGAAAATTTTCTCACCTTTCCACTAGAATTAAAAGATTTAAAATACGAGGTATACTTTTCGAGTTAGAGGTATTTTAAGATAAATAAGTTTTTACATAAAAAGTGCAATAACTATGTCACGGTTGAGATTTGATAGTATGCGCAGAACGATTTTTTTCTCCAAATATGACAGTTAATCACCCCTCAAGAGATTCTTAATCATGAACCAAACACCCTGTATATATATATATATATATATATATATATATATATATATATATATATATATATATATATATATATATATATATATATATATATATATATATATATATATATATATATATATATATATATATATATATATATATATATATATATATATATATATATATATATATATATATATATATATATATATATATATATATATATATATATATATATATATATATATATATATATATATATATATATATATATATATAGTTTACAGGAGATCTGCCAACTCCCGTCCCGGTTTGTTACTAAGTGTATTTCCTGTGGATTCTGGGTTATTTAGAATTGCTGATTTTGAATTTACTATGTGTGCCTCGATGTCTTCGTTTCTGGTCGTAGGTGGCTTGGAATTTGAAACTTTGGATTTCGTTTTGATGATAACTTTGTGAATTGATTTCCTTTTCAGGAAAACAACTACTACGACTCTAAACATAATGCTAATACTGGACATAACCAGTGATGTATATGTTTGTGTTTCTTGTTTGGAAGCGAAGTCTTCCAGGAAATGTCTATTTTTAATGTGTAACTCATCGAGTTTAATGATGGGCTCGAAGTGAGTTTCTTCTATGGAGAGACCGTCCAGAGGCATCATTGTTGGTGATTTAGTTATAGTTAGTTCAATGTTCTCGAATCTTGATCCGTTCAGAACTATTGAACAGTTGTGGTATTCGATGAGAAATGTTCCGGTTAACGTGCGATTTGAGATTCCGCATGTGGTTTCTAGGTTTAGTGACGTAACGTTTTTGAGGACTACATGGTTTTTGGAAATTGGTTTAATTTCTGTTGTCTTAGTAACATCGGTGAACGTACAGTGGGCGGAAAAACCTTGGAGCAATTTTGAAAAACAAGTATCTCCAGTAACATCAAGGAGATTGTCTAGCGCACACAGATTGTTGTCCTGTATCCGGCGACATTCACTGATGATGAAGTACGTAGTTGTTTCCTTTTGCACGGCGAAATGCGATGGTAGCTTTATGAACTTTTTACCTATGTGCAGAGGTTCTAGTACAAAGTTATTATACATTGAGTTTTCCAAGAAGGGTATGGATACAATGAAGATAATTTGAGTTTTTTTTATAGAAAGCTGAAAGTTCTAGGTAGTCATATGTTTCTTCTATACTAGACAAAAATACACCTTTCTCTTCTAATTTAGTGGTTGCAAAATTCACTTCTTCTGTGGATAGGATGTGTTTGGAAATGATTTTCAGTTTAGCGAATTCGATGGCTTCGGTTATGTCTTCTAGATGATTCTTAAGCTGTTCAACATTGAAATTGATTCTGAAAATTTTCTGAATGAGCATAAAGTTTCTCTTAATCTCTGTTTCGTACTGGGCTGTGAAAATGTTTCTTTTTGTTTCATTGAGATGGTCATATAATTGAGAAATGATTCTATTGATCCTAGTCTGAAGCTGTACATTAATTTGTTTTTGCTCATTATTTTCGTTGATTAATATTTTGTTGCTAACTTGGAGGTTTTGGATGCTTTGTGATATTTCAATTAAGTCGTTGTTATCAAGGTTTCCTGTTATCCCCTTGATCCATGTCCCTACGAAATTTAGTAGCCCACGTTTGCTTCTATGTTTTGGATGGAGTTTCTCGAAGGTGTATACTGTGCTACTAAATTTCGCGTGGAGGGTATTTACCATCCCACTGAAATTCCCAAAGTTTTCTGGGCCTTTGATGGTACTGCGAAGTTTCATGAAAATAGGTTCCTTTCAAGATCAATGATATGAAAAAGTTGGTGTTCACCCAGTTTCAAGAAGCTTCGTCCTTTCTGTAGGGTAAGGAGTCCTAAGTTTTTATCCATATTAGCGATTCGGACTGGTTGAGGTGACGTGCTGGATGCGATGCAGGGATTAAGAACGAGGAATAGGATTGGTGGGATCGAGTTCATCTGAAATATTGAGAAAGAAGTACATTAATTGGTGTGTGATGACTACGTGGTACTTTTTTTGCTTCCTCCTGTGGAAAGAAAATTGCGGTTAGTATATGCGTTTTAAATTGTCTTTATGTAATCTACGGTTTGACTCATCGATAAAGGTCTTTATTCTGTCTTCTTTGACCTGGATCTTAAAGTATTTTTGGTCAGTTTTATTTCTGACCCCCTGCTTTTTTATGTAGACTTGCTGATTATCTGAAAGTTCTGGTTGTACTTCGCGGTACTTGTTCTGTTGGTTGCAATCTTTTGTTTGGGTTTTTTCTTATTGAATAATAACCTCGTCGTAGAGTTTATTTCTTTTGGTTATGATTTCTTCTAAATCTAGTGGTCGTTCTTCATTGTCTCTGATGCCAAAAAAGATTTCGCGGGGTTTTAATTTTGTAGCGGAATGAATCGTCTCGTTATAAAGAGTGCATGATACTCGGTAAATTTCTTTAGGTGTCAGATCTTCATGTCTTCCTTTGACACATCGATTGATTTCGGCTAGGGTCGAATGAAACCGTTCGACTATGCCATTTGTTTTGCTATGGTTTACTGGTGTGAAGTGTATTTGGATACCAAGATCATCTAATAACCCTCGAATTTCTATTGATTTTATAGACGGTTCGTTATCGCTAATAATAAGTTGAGGTTTTCCGTGAAGGCTAAAAATTTTTAGTAACCCTTTCCTAACGTCCTGTATGCTGCGAGATTTGATAGGAATAATAATAGCGAACCTCGAGAATTTGTCTACGGCTGTTAGAAATGTATCAGATTGGGATATAAAGATGTCTGTATGAATAATTTCAAATGGTCTTTTTGGGATGGGTGTTTGCTGAATGGTTATTTTATATGGGTGCTGGTCGTACTTATTTTGACATTAAAAATGTCTTACTCCACTATCTGCGGCTAGGTGTCATTCTAAAATCTAAACTATCTCCCATGTAACGAAGCTATGTAAGGTTTGCACGCTTATAACTCCGATATTACTAGATGGATTTTAATCATTCATACCCCAACCGATTCAGAAACACCTAACTTAAATATTGGTAATAATTAAATATCTCCCCAATAAAAGTAAACTTTTGGAAATTGGTAAAATTAAAAAGTTCATGGAAAACGGGAAAATTACCATTCGTGAGGCAGATTTCTCAGACACAGCCGTCAATAGAGGGTAGCTTAGTGGCTCAATGAAACACGAAAAGTCATAAATAGAAGCGACGCATGTCCGTTTAAATCAGTTGTTGCTCTTATCCCATAACATCGTCTCCGGGCGATGCAATAAGCGCTATCGATTTTCGGCAACGTTGGCATTTGCACACACTCGCACCTAAGTGACTAAACCGTATACGGTTAGTTTATAAATAGAGGTGATGCGTACACGTTTGAATCAGTTTTTGTTCTTATGTCGAACGGGTAAGATCATGGCTGCAGCGTCTGAGCACTGCAATAAGCGGTAGACGCTATGCATTTTCGGCAGCATTTATTTTTATGCATGCGTGTGCGTTGTAACTTGTTAATCCATTAGAGTTTTCGATTGAAGGAACTGGTGGAGTTTTCTGCACTGAAATTGCACTTTTCTTTCAGAAGTGTTGTCAAAACACCGACACCATGTTCCATTGATAGGAACTGCAATAAAAAAGTGCAATTCCAGTGCAATTTCGGGGCAGAGATTTGGCACCGAAAAAATTGTCGGTGGAGCCAGTGCACTCACTAATACCAATAAAGAACAACTGTCAAAACATTTCAAAATGGATGCGTAAACAAATTGTTAATCATTGGTAAGCTTATTTATTTTATTATTTAGGAGAAATATCTAATATTTCCATTATAATTACAGGAATTTACAAAATTATTTTGTCAACCGCAGTCACGAAGCTGACAGAGGCCTAAAATGTAACCGGTGTGGTAGTGAACGCAGGCAGCAAATGTCCGACAAGTCGCAAGGTACCAATGTACAGTGATGGAGTGGAGTTTTATGGTTGTTTGAAAATCTGGTTTGTGGTAAATCGCGACACTCATCGTAGCGGCAAAAATAGACAAACATCTCGCTTGGAAATACGACCTTCGGGAAATCCTACTAACCGGAAGGAACTGCAGACGCAGGAATAATTACTGGCGAAATCGGCTGTGTTAAATGTTACTTTTTATAAGCTGTTTGTTTATTTTACAACTTCTCAGCATACGCTTTAGACCAGGTTAAGGAAGCACTTCCAAATTAGGTTCTGAAATTTCTTGAAAGGTGTTAGTTTCTACTCAATAAAGTTGTTGTGACAAACAAAATAGAACCTCCGTTGAACGATTCATTTTTTACCTAAAATAAATTCTCTATTCCTTACCTCCTTACTCTAGGAAGACCCAATTTATTCAGTGCGATGAGATTAGCAATTGTTTTAATTCGTTTTTTCGATACGGCTCGATGCATGAGGTAACTGGAACCGTGCTTTTTTATTTACAGCATATAAACAATTAACGATGAATGTTCATCGTATTGGATTGGATTTAACCGTCAGGTCACCATCGAATTATTCGAGCGCACTATACCAGTGCGGTTACTTCACCAGCTTGATTTTTGACTGTGGTGGCGAATGATTTTCTACATCACCTCTACCTTTCTCATATTGAAAGGTTATGCAATCACTCGGAATTTCGATTTTTCAACCAAGGTCTGGATGGCCCAGTCTATTATACCAATCGACTCAATTCGTCGAGATTGAAAAATGTCAGTTTGTGTTGTTTTGCATTTTTCATATAAAAAAGGCTAAACATCGACTTGTTAGCCGAGACACTGAGGGCCGAGTGTCATATACCACTCGATTCAGTTCGTCGAGATCGGAAAATGCCTGTATGTGTATGTATATTAGGGTGGGACAAAAATTAGTTTCCCGCTCCGAGCAACTTTTTAGGTACCATTTGGGTCCTAGAACAACTGTGCAAATTCTTTGCTCGATCGGTGAAACTATATTTTTGCGCCCACTGTTTAAAGTTTACATGGGATTTTGTATGGGAAAATTAACTTTTACAAAATAATTCCTCCAGGAGTCGCCCATTACTTTCTAAAAATAAATCGTTAAGTGGCTTTTATAGGAAATTTAACAAAGAAACAAAGTTTCGAAAACCACGAAACAATCTGACGTTTGAGAAAAAAGTTATTAAGCAGAAACCAATTGATGGTCTGACGCTTGATAAAATATTCATTTTTTCTAGCACCACTGCTGTTGGTTGTACAATTATACGCAATTTTGTTTTAATCCTCTCTTAATGTGTCTAAATCGTTTATCTATACTATTTCGCCACTTTGCAAGGTTTTGAGGGATTCTTTGATGCTTCTTTTATACATAATAGGAGAAAGTTAAAAATTTTGTATATAATTAGACCGCCAAAAGCAGTGATGCTATGAAAAGTGAAATTTTCATCAATCTTCAGGGCATCAATCAGTTTTTGCTTAATAACTTTTTCCACAAGTATCAGATCGTTTAGCAGTCCTCTAGACTTTGTTTCCTTGACAAATTTCCTATAAAAATCAGACACTTATTTATTTTTAGGAGGTAACGGGCGACTCTTGGAAGAATTAATTTGCAAAAGACAATTTCCCCATACGAAATCCCATGTAAACTTTAAACAGTGGGCGCAAAAATATAGTTTCACCGATCGAGCTAAAAATTTGCAGAGTTGTTCTGGGAGCTAAATGGGACCCAAAAAGTTACTCGGAGCCATATTTTATTTTTTTCATATAACCATGTCCCACTCTAATGTATATGTGTCATTTAAACTCACCCAATTTTCTCAGAGATGGCTGAACCGATTTTCAATTGAAATGTATAACGCTCCCTTAAACTGCTATCCGACTTCCGCTACCGAAGTTACGTCTAAATGGTGCAATACAAATAAAAATGGGTGCAACATTACTTGGATTTGCGGGATTTGATTTCAAATGAAAGATACAGCAATCCCGTTGACTGTTATTGAACCGAATGATTCTGACTTTTGGTTCCGAAGTTACAGGTTGGTTAGCAAGGTCACAAAGGAATGCCCCATATAAACAGACAATCATAATATCTGAGGCTAACAATCTATTGGAATGGTCACCAAATTACAGCGATTCGCAGGTCTAGATTACTTATTGCGAATCAAACATTCTTTGAATATATTGTCCTCCCCGCCATCCCATCGACCACCTTCACAGCTGCATTCTCTTCATCCACCACGCATATCGAAACAAGATAAAATATTTCTGACATACCCTCGAACATCAATCTACTAACAAATTCATTCACCCAGTATTTCAAAACATGATCACATGAAGATAACATTGAACTCATGCTGATTAAGCTAATTAAATATTATACTTATTATTAAGAATGTAATAGACATTGTACAACTATGTTGAACATAATCAGCTAATGTATCGTAGTTTAGATAAATGAGAAAGACACAATCGCCTCACTAGGCGGATTAAAACATGTTTTTATAGCATGGTTTAAAAGGATTCAAAAACTAGGCCTGTAGTGTATTGCCATTAAATGGGACTCACGACTTACGTTCGTGCCTAAAAATCTATTGGAAAAATTAAAATACTGCTTACTCTTTTTTCGCCCACGGAACTACATAAAGTTATTACTTCGTGGGGGGAACCCGGGCTGTTTTTTAAAGAGCTGAAAAAACTTTCAAAAAAGCCCTGAGAATGCAGGAAAAAATGTACAAAACCCAAACGATTCAGGAAACGGGTTTGGGGTGCCAAACGACCCGCCAAACGCCATTGCTCTTGTGTGCACAATGTCATAATGTGTCTAATCCATCTACTTAGTATTTCCTTCAGTAAGGTTACAGCACAACTCCTCGACACACCACCAGTTCTCGACCATTCGCGCAGGCTAGAAATTTCTGCATGGCAGTCGGAAAGCTAGCTGTGGGTCGAGACTTGGTGCTCTTCCCCTACGAAGATAATCTGGGTGTCAAATTTCAGATTGTCCAATTTACCGAGCCCTTCGGCTCCCTTGGGTCATTCGGCACCACCACTCCCTTCTTATAGTATTCAGCAGCACTTACACGTTGAGCTCCCGACTTGTTCGCGAACTACTCGGTCCAGTCCCGACGATGGACCTAGCCTAATCCGATGGAGAATTCCCCGGTGTGAGAAGCTCTCCCGAAACCGAGCCAACTAATTAGGTGTCGAGGTCAGTTCGGCGTTTCCGGTTCGCTGGTGCCCCGACGACCCGCGACTGGTGGTGTCTCGTCTACTCAGGCTAGTCCGCGGCGGTGAATCTAGCTTACACCGACTGCGTCAAATGGAATTTCATCGCTCCATGCTTCCTATGTACATCCCTTTCTCCGCGTTGTCCCACTCATGCTGCCACTTACCCAAAGGGTACGTTGGTAGAATTCCACGTTCTCAGCTAGAGTGATGCGGATAGGGATCATCCTGGCGATGACGCATACTGCCTCCGACGATATGGTTCTATACGCACTCGTGACTCGAACGGCATCAGCCGGAATGTCCTGTTCAGCTTTTCGCGGTTCCGCTTGGTTTTTAGCGCAGCACCCCAGGTAGGAACTCCATATCGGAGTATCGATGACGAAACAGTAGATCGTCGCTGTTGTGCTATCTTATGACAAACGCCATTTTGGGATAAACTGAGTTAGATATGCCACATTACTTGTACAAAAAATCTCTACAAAGTGGCGTTTACAGAATTTTGACATTCCGCTTGGTTACTGAGATATAGCGAGAAACGCGCTGAGAAATTTTTATTTTTTGCTTTAAATGACTGTGTCTGGGGATTGGCTCTAATTATCTTTATGTATGAGATGTTTTTATATGTAAAACTATCTGATAAACACAATGGAATAATCATTTTCGAAAAAAAAATGCACGAACTGTGAGAAAAATGCAATTTAAGTTTTAAACTGGAAATATAGCATATTTGGCAACACTGTAACCAAAAATAGCTATTTTTCTAGATTCCCTGACTCATTTCCTTCAAAATGCATCTCACCGATTGTGTATAGACCAAATGAAGCCAAAGATATGAATAAAAGTTAATAATTGATGATTTTTTTCTATGGAAAATTTTCCATGCACGATTATGACATGCCATACAAATTTTGTCATCAATACACACCTATGACACGTGTGAGACCGACTTTTGTTTACATTTTTAAAGAAAACTCGCAATGTAGTTAACCGATTTTTGTAATATTTGAGAGATTAATGCAGAATAGATAGAAGCATCATTTGTCTTCTTTAAATTGTTTATACCATTTATAAGTTTCAAGATATTCAATCTCAAACTTTAAAAATCGTTTTTCTCGAAATGTACAAAATGGCGCTTGTCATAAGATAGCACAACAGCGACGAGATAGCAGAATTCTCGGGCCGCCGACGTTTGCATGATTCTCGCTTTTGCGTTCGTTGACTTTTCGCAGGCGTAGTTGACGTGGTTGTTGAAGCTTAGCCATTCGTCGATTATTACTCCTAATTGCTTCAGTGCACGCTTCGATGCAACCACGTGCCCTCCGACGTCGATCTGCATACGCTGGACTGCTTTGCACTTGCTGACTAACAACATCTTCGTCTTGTGGTGAGCTATTTGCAATTTTACCCCGGCCATCCAGCTCCCGATCGCGTTTATTGTCTCCGTCACCAACACCTCCACTTCTTCAAGTGTCTCACCTTTCACCGTTAGTGATACGTTGTCCGCGAAACCCACGAATTTCACTTTCCTAGGCAGCCGCAGTGCTAAGACCCCATCGTACATCCCGTTCCAAAGAGTTGGACCGAGAATGGAGTCTTGAGAAACGCTCGCTGTGACTTCTGCTCTTCGCTGTCTCGTATAGCAGCACTCTACTGGAGTAGGTCTTCAGGATCTGGCATAGATAGTCGAAATCCTGCATTCTGTGCAATGTTGCAGGGATGGCTTCCCAGCTGGCGCTGTTAAATGCATTCTTCACCTCTATCGTAACCACAGCACAGTATCATCTCTTCGCTTCTGTATAGATGCATTCTCCGCACCCTCGAGCACTGTCCGAATTACATCCACTGTCTATGCTCTTTTGCGGAATCTGAACTGCATCTTGGACAGTCCGCGCCTAGGGGCAGATCACTCTAGGAATGTATAAAAAATTTGCATCAAATTAGAAAAAATGCATTTAATTTCCATTTTTGCATCAACTTTGCACTCCCTCGCAGAAAAGTTTGTTCAAAAACGTCCTACGCTGATCCACTTTGTTCGACGTTTTGTGGAATGTAGGGCTAGTTTTTTCGTAGGGTTTTGACGTCTTACACGCAACTCAAAAGACATTGCACGCAACGCAAAATGCATTATGAATTTCTATTTTGATGGAAATAAATGCATGTAATTTCGCTGATTTTTAAAAATGCATCACAAGTGATCTGCCCCTAGGTCCGCGCTCACCCTCCGTGCATTTCGTCAGTCTGTTAAGGATGATTCTTTCCAGTTTTCCGAGTGCATCCAGCAGGCATATGGGCCAATACAAGGCCGAATTGCCTGGTGGCTTCCATGGCTTCGACAGCAACACCAGCTTCTGGACCTTCCACATGCCGGGGAAGTTGCCTTCATTTAAACACTTCTGCAGCACCATACTGAACATTAGACCTCTCCACATTTTGAAAAAAATTTTGAAATGTATATGGTTCAGCTCAAACTTTTGTTCTACGTATTTAAGAAGTTTCGCCAAAAATACTACTAATTTTTCTTGATTTTGATATACTTTTCTATATAAAAATCCAGTTAACAAGTTTCCTATTGCGATTAGAGCTATGTTCATCTCTTAAAACATGTTAAGATATGTCTAAGGAACAACATTTGATGATTTGTAGGCATGTAGGGCCTATTAAATCAGAGTGTAAGTTATCTTACTATGGAACCATATCAAAAACACGATTTTTGATTGGATCATGTACAAATTAAGTCATTTTTGGCGAAACTTCTTAAATTCACACGTAGAACAAAAATCTGGACCCATGTATATTTCAAAACTTTTTTAAAATGTGGAGAGGTCTACTGACATGTCCGGATATGCCAGGATCGCAGCTTTCAGAACCACGTTTGGCATTCCATCCGGACCAGCAGCGTTGCCAATGTTCCAGATTTATCTGGAATCTTCCAGATTTTACCTAACCGAACACACATTTGTTCAAGCCAGACATTTTGTCAGATTTTTTAAATTTTGCCAGATTTTTCCAGATATTCTGAATTCTACGTTACACCCCTGAAGGAATGCCATTATGCCAGATTTATCTGGCACAGCTAGAGTTTTTTAAGCCTTTAGTAGAAAGATAAATCTCTCATTCTACCATATTTATAAATCATAGAGATTGTTACACACAATTTTTGGAAATCTTGGTCATATTTTCCAAAGCAAAAATCGATTAATGTTCTATGAAGACAAAAATGTATGCCACATTTGAGGTAATCAAGTGACAGATTTTTCCAGACATTTTTATTTGAACTGCCAGATTTTCATTGAAAAATAGTGACAACCCTGCGGACCGGGGACTTCCTTTGATTTCAGGCGCTTCGATGCTTCTGCGAGCTCATAGTTAGTCACTTATCAATCGTCCGTGTTTGCTTCTTCTTCTTCTTCATCGCGGTACGGTATCGGTGGCCAGATAGTTGGATCGTGCTTCGGGAACAGACCCTCAACGGTTATCTTTAGCTTACCCGGGCACATTTCGGTTGGCGTCGTCGAGCCCTTCATTTTCGCCATCACGACTTGTTAGGTGTCTATTTCAATCTGACTTATATTATATATTATATTATATTTCCTGATTATACATCATATTATCATGATTTAATCTGTTCCACAATTTTCCGCCACGTCACTCGGTCAGTTGCAGCTTGTCTCTAACATCTCAGGTGCCCGATACTCGCCAGGTGCTCCACTTGGTCCAGCCACCGGGAATGCTGCGCTCCTCTCCGTCTTGTACCTGCCGGGTTGGAGGTGAAAACCAACTTGGTGGGGTTGCTGTCCGGCATCCTCACAACATGCCCCGCCCACCGTACCCTTCCAGCTTGAGCTACTTTCCGGATACTTGGCTCACCATAGAGTCGCCCAAGTTTGAAGTTCATCCTCCACACGCCATTCTCCTGTACACAACTGAAGATCGTTCTCAGCACCCTTCTTTCGAAGACTTCGAGTGCTTGCAGATCCTCCTCGAGCATGTCCGTTTCGTGCCCGCAGAGAACCACCGGTCTAATCAGTGTGTTGTACATGGCGCATTTCGTGCGGTGGTGAAGCTTCCTGGATCTCAAAGTTTTCGGAGCCCATAGTAAGCACGACTTCCACAGATAATACGCCTTCTGATCTCCCGGCTGGTGTTATTGCCCGCAGTCACCAATGAGCCTAGATAGATGAACTCGTCAACCACCTCGAAGTCGTCGCCGTCGATCGTAATACTACTGCCCAAGCGTTCCCTATCGCGATCGGTTCCGGCAGCCAGCATATACTTCGTCTTAGACACATTTATCTTCAGTCCTACTCGTGCTGCTTCGCGCTTCAGTCGGGTACACAGATCTGTTACCGTCTCCCTGTTTCTACCGATTATGTCCACGGCGTCAGCGAAGCACACGAACTGTCCGGACCTCGGGAAAATCGTGCCCCGCATTTTGAGCCCCGCTTTTCGCATTACACCTTCCAGCGCTATATTGAACAGCAGGCAGGACAACAAATCGCTTTGTCTTAGTCCCCTGCGTGTTTCAAACGGACCCGAGAGGCCGCCCGAAATTTTGGCACAACACCTGCCGCGCCCATAGTTTTCGGCCAGCATCAACCCTGGCAAATTTCTCCAAGTGGTGCACCAGGGAACTTAATTTCCTGGGTTACATCACCAGTTACAGCCTTAAGCTAAGCTGATATTTTGATGCACTCGCGCTTTCCAAGCCATATGCTTACGGAAACGAATAAACACTTTGTTTAATTAAACACAGTTTGTTGCTGTTGCTGTTTCATGTGGTGACAGCGCAAAAAGGCGAGGCAGTCTAGGGCGCGAACATTTCTGGCTGGTGCCTAACAGTGAGTTATTCGGATTGGACGTAGGTAAAAGTGTGATTCACTCCGGGCTTCCAATTGGGCCAAATCCAGCCGTTGAGCTTACGGGGCTTTGCGTTTATCTGTAGTTATATCGGTTTCAGCTATTAAAGATAGTAAACCGGCTGGTGCGTACGAGGTGATTCTCCGTTGGATATTTATCTGTGAATCTTGTGTTGATTTGAATTGTATCTTTACTAGTTCGCTAATTAACGGATTATGGAGTGGCGAGTGATGCGAATTTAACATAACCAACGAAGATAAAGTAGTGAACCAGTTCATAGGAGATTTAGAAGTTACTTGTGATCTGAAGTTGAAATCGGAAAGTTCTCTCCCCATGCAAATACTGTTGAATGAATGAGTGCAAATGAATTGAATTTTTACGGTTGGATAAAAGGCGTTGAAGAAGTGCAGTTTGCAGACCAGTCATAAGCGTGTTGACCTCTACTGGCGTGCAGTACCTTTTGGAATTTTAAGTCTTAAGTGCTCCACAGAAAGGAGGAAGCAACAGAATTGCACCTCATCAGGAGTACGATTCGTACAATTAGAAACGGCACAGGGTAAGTGAACCATTTACTTTACTTACACGGGGGACGAACAAACAACGAATGTCAATCAAACGTCATTGTCTTTAAGTTTTAAGCATGCTACGCCGCCATGATTTCTATTCCAACATCTAAAACGTCGGGCTAGGGTCGATCCACAATAAACAGAATCAATTTCATTCGACACAATTTTGTGGTAGTCGAACTCGTTTAATTTGTTGATGCACTAGGTGGTAATTTTTTTTTATTTGGTATTCAGCGACATGTCCAGCACCACACATTTCTTCAATTAGCTATCCAATATTCTTTACCAAATATCTACCAAATATCTAATAAAATTGAGCCATACCGTACGGAATCTGGCTAGCGAAAATCGAGCTTCGAGCGAGACAAGCGGAACAATTTGAACTGTCAGTGGGGCTCATAAATTGTGTACCCGCTGAGATGTTGACTTATGTCAGTTCAATACAAATGGGATAGGGGTGCCATATACGTTGTTTTAAGTATTAAATTAAGTAAATAATCATTAATTTTCAGATTGATGACAAAATTAACTCGATGACAAATTTATTCTACTAACACAAACAGACCGATAGAGATGGCGAGTCCAAGCTATCAGGTCAGTTTTTTTTATTAATAACAACCCTCCTCAAGGATATAAGGATCACTAATTAAAGATCCACAGAAAGCGCTACTAGGGTATCATGACCCGGAGCAGCACAATGTAAGTGACACGCAAAAGTAGCTGTCCAACGTTTCATTCAATATGAAAACCGTCTCGAACAAAAAAGCATATAATGCAACCCGGCCTCCTGGCAAGTAAACATAAAGCCGGAGGGTACTAAGTCGGTCATTCGGAAACACCGAAAGTTCGAAAATTAATAAGAATTAATCATCACGCAATACCAGGGAAACATACATTGTTAGTATCGCTCAGAAAAAGCCTCTGGCGAATCAATTTAAAAATGGGAAAGCACACAGCACTATATGTGTTTGTGTTTGCTTTTAACAAATTAATAAATGAACAGAAGCGTACGAGCTACGTCTTCGACTGAGTTTCACATTATCAATGTAGATTTGGTCCCAATCTGGGAACTGCTAAGTACAGTTCTCATTCCAGAGTTGCATTGCAGCTGTTTTTTTAACTCTTTCGAGCGGTTCTTACCAATCTCCTACCAGGGGAGCAAGCTTCATAAAAAGCACGACTGCGAGAAGCTATAGGTTGCCATAAAAAGAAAAAAAATTAAAAACAAACAGAATTGCCCTGCCCATGAACAAAATTTTTGGTCAGCATTTTTTGACCACGGTCAAGACTATATTATGTCACACGATGCTTTGCGCAAAGTGACTAATTAATTACTTTATGAATCACGTGCAGCAATGATGAAATTCTTTTTAATTTTTTTTTTGGAAACATAAGCCCATCAAAGTTATATGAGTGGAATTAAGTTCGAATTTCCCACTATGAATATTGGAAGGAATGAAAACGGTGGCAGAAATGCTTACCGATTTCCTATGCTGGAGGCAGTACAATGCATCCCAGAATTTTACGGCTCAGCCTATGAGTTGGTGCCATTTTTAGGGCAAATACAGCCTTTTGCCGATGAAATTCCAGAAGGAGAAAACCAGAAGTACCTACTGAATGTAGTGTTGATAAAAATGAAAGGCGAGGCGGCTAAATTTATAAGAGGAATAAAAGCCGAGACCTGGAATGAAATGGCTCGAAATTTAAAAGAGCAATTTGGTATGAAAATATCTGCAGAAGCAATCGCACTGCAAATTGAAGATTTAGAGCAAAGTTTTAATGAATCTTTTAAGGAGTATGCCGATAGAGCACTCTGTATCATGGATCAAATTGATGGATTTTACACCCAACAGGGCCAGCAACCGGACCCTTATGCAGAGAAAAATTTGAGAATTCATTTTATAGCTGGTTTGAAAGATGTAAACCTCAAGAATTCAGCGAGAGGCTACCGAAGGATAGTGTTCGTATGTACCATCTTAAGAATATTGAAAAATGGTTGCAGTCGTGGCGTTGGGCTAATAAGCAACAACCGGAAAACTATTGCACCAGCTTCAATAAATATGATTGCTACGCTGAACAGTCATGTCAGTGGGATTTTTATAACAATAATAACGATCGGTTTGTCAACTCAAATGGTCCGATTAACCGAGACGTTGAAGATGACCTCAGCGCAATAAATTACAAAGGCAAAAATTTCGAAATTTTCCAGAATGAGGAAAACGTTAGCAATTGTAGCAATTCGATAATGGGAGACTTCGAAAACTTGAAAGAAAATCTTCCGGAACAATATTATACGCAAGAAATTGAATATGATCATTCACCGCAAATGCATGCGAGAACGAGCTGGTCCGATTATGATAAGAATATTGACACTAACAAACAAGAACCATATGTTAAGTACGAACAAGTGGGTCATTATGGAGACCAAAGTAATGAAGTAAGTGTGAATTGCACTATAAACAATAAAGAAAGCGCAAATAATAATTTAATATATCATGATAAAAGATATTACGACCTCGAACGGTCTTCCACTATGTCGGATCCAATAATCCAGTTCAGATTTTACCTGATGAAAATGAGTTATTGCATCAGCAAGAAAAAGTTTGCACTACCACAGATTTGGAGAAAGTGCATAATGACGAATTAGAAGAAATAAATTAGACAGATAATGAAGGTCAAATGGAAGTAAGGGATAATGAAACGCCCACAATGATAACGCATGAATGCACAATTATAGTTGAGGAAGCGTGCCAAACAGAGCAAGCGATCACGAATAGTAATGTTGAAACTCATGATGATGAGAAAAGTAGTAAAACGAAAAATATTGTTGACTTAGAAGAGGAGAACGACAATAATTATGTTACATGTACGGGAAAAATTTCTGAGGATGAACAAGAATACAATGAAGAAAGATGCAAAAATAGTGTGATCCCACAATACGGATCAGAAAATATTACGAAAGTTCAACATGTTAATGGCATTGATAAAAGCCCGTTGAGGGAAAATAACTACTTTGGGTATAATTATGGGAATTATGTCAATGACGAAAATTCCGTAGACTCCGGTTTTAAGGAGCAAACCGGAGAAAACGATAACGACAACCAGTATAGTTTAGCTGAAGGCGAAAGCGAAAGTAATCAGTTACGGGGTAATGACCGCACTGTGAAATCATCAGAGGCTACATACTCGAGCCATCTAGAAAAAGGGCTTTTCCACCGATGGAAAGTGAAAGATTCTCCAATAGTCCACACCTTGTGGAAATTCAATCCCGTTAAGCAAAATGTACATAGTTGGGCAAACGTGTGTACATATTTATATTATCTAAGTATTTATACAATCGTTGCAAATACATATAAATATACTTGTTTCATTTAAATAACACTAGAAATAAATGACAAACATAACGAACGAAAGACAACACATCATACAAAAACAAAATTAAATTGAGGAAAGCATAAAGAATTGATCAAAAGTATTAGATAAAAAAAAAGCAGTGTCTGTCGAAAAAAGCAATTTAAAATGGCAGAAGATATAAAGCCAGAAAATGGGAATTTTTTTATTAACAGGTCAAGAAGACTGTAGTACAAAATATGGGATATATTTTTTTTTAAAGCGTAAAATCTATCTATATATATAAAAATCAATGTATGTTTGTATGTATGACCGCTAACTAATTCTAAACTACAAGTCCGATCTTGATGAAATTTGGCATACGTATTCTTTCTCCCAAGAAGATGTTCATGGAATGTTTTTTTTTTGGGGGGGGGGTACACTTAGCTTTAGGGGAAGGGGGGGGGGGTTGTTTTTAAGGCAAAGAATTATTTATATCTCCATAGTTATTAGTATTTGACATATGTATTTCTCCCACTGAGCCGATGGATGATGGGAGTGGACCAAGAAAGGGGGGGGGGGCTCTGAAGTAATCCTTATCTATTCATTCAATGTGATTATTAGCGATGAATTCAATTTTGACATAAGTATTCCTTCCACTAAGGAGATGGTCATGGGGTGGTTTTTGTGAACGATGGGAAGGGTGAGAAGTACCTAATCCGAGGAAAGGGAGAGCGGGGGGGGGGTTGTACTGAAGAACTTTTTTAGCTATATATATATATATATTATATATGATTTGGCACCAAAACGGTGGACATGATTGTTGGTTTCGGAATCTGAAGGAGAGGGAGGGTTTCTGATGCAATATCTATCAATTACTTCAAAAATCTAAAATTTTGTTGCATGTATGTTTACCAGCACATAAATGAAATGGCAAGAATTTATTTGATAGAGATCTATTACGCGAATGACAATATAATACTGATGAATTGCATGAATTTGTCGAAAATTAAATTGAAAATTGCACCGGCGATCGCTTCATCTGAAGTTAAATCAACATTGCTGGATTATGGACGAACAGCTCTGCCCTAAAACAGCCACTAAATCTTGCGCTTGCGGAAAACGTTACTTACAATATCAATCAAAATTCGGATGTAAGCAAAATGCTGAAAGATTGCAACACTGTTATATAGGACGAATTCGTCAAATTTTATCCGTTAGTCGACACCTACTGATGAAATCAGTTCTTGCTTAAGGGGGTAGGATTATTGTTGAAAAAATATCGTGCTTAAAAAAAATTGGCGATACCGAGAGTGTTAGTCTATTCAGACAATAATGCAACATTTAAGCAATATTTTCCTTAATATTCACCGCAAAATATTGAAAATCTTCAGGAGACACCACGAATAAATGCAATGTACAGAATAACTTTAAATCTACTGAACCAAATTGTTTGAAATTTTGCACAGTTCTCCTTCATATCATAACATCATTAAAGATCATAACTTTGTTCACAAAAATAAGTTTCATGATTTTTTTAGCGAAAATTGCATTTTTAGCTGCAGAATGCTATAAAAAATTCAAATATTAAGAAAAAAAATAAAAGCTTCGATCAATACCTGGGGATATGTAGCAGAACTGTACAAACCTTGAAAACGATTGGTCCAATATATCTTGATTTGTGATTTACACCACAAAGCAAGTTTTAAACGAGATACCTCCAGAGATTTTCTGTCACTGGCTCAATTTTTAGTATTCTGCTATGATATTTGAAGAAATACTGTTCAATTGTGGAGTAAGTATATGGAAAGTGAATGAATATACTAACACTCTCTGTATCGCCAAAATATTTTTTTAAATGCACCATTTTTTATGAATTAACTTTACCCACGTCCACCAACACTCCGTTATGTCTTCGTATCATTGGAAATATGTTTCGAAAACAGAACTTTTCACTATATGTGCATACTTTTATTGAATGATGCTTATAGTCACCTTCGCAGGTTAATTCGCCAAAAAAAGTTAGATATATGGGTTGGGAAAATGTTAATCGATGCAACAATAACTTGCACCACATTTCCACATGATTTTGTAACATAATACAATCTGTTGAAGAATTAATCGATTTCGTAAATTGACTTCAATTTCATACACTACTCCATCCAAAATAAAATCGATGGTAATTCTGTTACGCATATAAATCTATGGATGATCGTATTGAATTATTTAATTCAGTCGATCCACCATGCTTTCAGGAGTATTGGTTTTATACGTTACCAACCCAGCAGTCTCCGTCAGACGAAGGTTTTTATATTTAATCGAAAAAATAAAGTTCTTTCTGCGAACTTTTGCGATTAAGGAAGTTGCTTAAGGTGTAAATTGATAAAAAATATTCGAAAATGGACAATAACTTTGTTGTTTCGAGAGGTACAGATTCATCGTTGTTATAAAAATGTGTATTTTATCGCTTTTAACAACTTTGAAGAAAACACTTTTAATAATAAAAAGTAATCGTAAAAAGTTATATTCGAAAACTCCCAAGCAAACCTACATATCTCGCTACTGTTACTATATAGAGCTTTAGTATCTTCAGTAAAGATTTTCACAATAATATTTTCTAGAACTTTACTGAAGACAGTGAGCTTCTAGCTAAATTATTTGGGGAAATAAATTTTCTATCTCACTTTTAGGGGATTAATCACTCAATTTATTATATCAAAACATGCATCTATTTTTATCCTGAAAATTCTTCGAAATCCATTCTCCAAAACCAATGGATCAGGAGTTATTAAATTTTGATCGTGAAAACGTCGTTTTGCAACACTGTGCACCGCATGTGTTGCAATTGAAACTTTGTGTGCCTATTATATTAGTTACTGCGCAACATCGACCCACCACAACTGTGCTTTGGTTGAAAAATTTCATTTAAGCAACCATTGTAGCTAGAAAATATAAAGGAGCAGATGTACCTCGAATTCGAATGATATTAATGGATTTCAAACGATTGTGTATAGGAAAACAGAGCAATTAATTTAATTGTGCTCCAGGTGGTCAAACTAAGAACATTGTCTATCCGCGAGCAAAAATATTTAGTATTTTTAGTATTTTTAAAATATTTCGTTTAGTCCTGATGGGTGTAGCGAAGCGCACCGGGTTACAGCTAGTATATATATATATATATATATATATATATATATATATATATATATATATATATATATATATATATATATATATATATATATATATATATATATATATATATATATATATATATATATATATATATATATATATATATATATATATATATATATATATATATATATATATATATATATATATATATATATATATATATATATAAATCAATGTATGTTTGTATGTATGTCCGCTAACTACTTCTAAACTACAAGTCCGATCTTGATGAAATTTGGCATACGTATTCTTTCTCACAAGAAGATGTTCATGGTATGTTTTTTTTTTGGGGGGGGTACACTTAGCTTTAGGGGGGGGGGGTTGTTTTTTAGGCAAAGAATTATTTATATCTCCATATTTATTAATATTTGACATATGTATTTCTCCCACTGAGCCGATGGATGATGGGAGTGGACCAAGAAAGGGGGGGGGAGGGTTCTGAAGTAATCCTTATCTATTCATTCCATGTGATTATTAGCGATGAATTCAATTTTGACATAAGTATTCCTTCCACTAAGGAGATGGTCATGGGGTGGTTTTTGTGAACGATGGGAAGGGTGAGAAGCACCTAATCTGAGGAAATGGTGAGGGGGGGGGGGGGGGGGTGTACTGAAGAACTTTTTTAGCTATATATATTATATATGATTTGGCACCAAAACGGTGGACATGATTGTTGGTTTCGGAATCTGATGGATAGGGAGGGTTTCTGATGCAATATCTATCAATTACTTCAAAAATCTAAAATTTTGTTGCATGTATGTTTACCAGCACATAAATGAAATGGCAAGAATTTATTTGATAGAGATCTATTACGCGAATGACAATATAATACTGATGAATTGCATGAATTTGTCGAAAATTAAATTGAAAATTGCACCTGCGATCGCTTCATCTGAAGTTAAATCAACATTGCTGGATTATGGACGAACAGCTCTGCCCTAAAACAGCAAATAAATCTTGCGCTTGCGGAAAACGTTACTTACAATATCAATCAAAATTCGGATGTAAGCAAAATGCTGAAAGAATGCAACACAGTTTTATAGGACGAATTCACGATGACCCATAAAAGGAACTAATCGAATATTTGGTAGCGTGGTCCGCGATCTTCGTCAAATTTTATCCGTTAGTCGACACCTACTGATGAAATCAGTTCTTGCTTAAGAGGGTAGGATTATTGTTGAAAAAATATCGTGCTTAAAAAAAATTGGCGATACCGAGAGTGTTAGTCTATTCAGACAATAATGCAACATTTAAGCAATATTTTCCTTAATATTCACCGCAAAATATTGAAAATCTTCAGGAGACACCACGAATAAATGCAATGTACAGAATAACTTTAAATCTACTGAACCAAATTGTTTGAAATTTTGCACAGTTTTCCTTCATATCATAACATCATTAAAGATCATAACTTTGTTCACAAAAATAAGTTTCATGATTTTTTTTAGCGAAAATTGCATTTTTAGCTGCAGAATGCTATAAAAAATTCAAATATTAAGAAAAAAATAAAAGCTTCGATCAATACCTGGGGATATGTAGCAGAACTGTACAAACCTTGAAAACGATTGGTCCAATATATCTTGATTTATGATTTACACCACAAAGCAAGTTTTAAACGAGATACCTCCAGAGATTTTCTGTCACTGGCTCAATTTTTAGTATTCTGCTATGATATTTGAAGAAATACTGTTCAATTGTGCAGTAAGTATATGGAAAGTGAATGAATATACTAACACTCTCTGTATCGCCAAAATATTTTTTTAAATGCACCATTTTTTATGAATTAACTTTACCCACGTCCACCAACACTCCGTTATGTTTTCGTATCATTGGAAATATGTTTCGAAAACAGAACTTTTCACTATATGTGCATACTTTTATTGAATTAACCTTCGCAGGTTAATTCGCCAAAAAAGTTAGATATATGGGTTGGGAAAATGTTAATCGATGCAACAATAACTTGCACCACATTTCCACATGATTTTGTAACATAATACAATCTGTTGAAGAATTAATCGATTTCGTAAATTGACTTCAATTTCATACACTACTCCATCCAAAATAAAATCGATGGTAATTCTGTTACGCATATAAATTTATGGATTATCGTATTGAATTATTTAATTCAGTCGATCCACCATGCTTTCAGGAGTATTGGTTTTATACGTTACCAACCCAGCAGTCTCCGTCAGACGAAGGTTTTTATATTTAATCGAAAAAATAAAGTTCTTTTTACGATTTTTTGCGATTAAGGAAGTTGCTTAAGGTGTAAATTGATAAAAAATATTCGAAAATGGACAATAATTTTGTTGTTTCGAGAGCTACAGATTCATCGTTGTTATAAAAATGTGTATTTTATCGCTTTTAACAACTTTGTAGAAGACACTTTTAATAATAAAAAGTAATCGTAAAAAGTTATATTCGAAAACTCCCAAGCAAACCTACATATCTCGCTACTGTTACTATACAGAGCTTTAGTATCTTCAGTAAAGATTTTCACAATAATATTTTCTAGAACTTTACTGAAGACAGTGAGCTTCTAGCTAAATTATTTGGGGAAATAAATTTTCTATCTCACTTTTAGTGGATTAATCACTCAATTTATTATATCAAAACATGCATCTATTTATATCCAGAAAATTCTTCGAAAAAATCCATTCTCCAAAACCAATGGATCAGGAGTTATTAAATTTTGATCGTGAAGACGTCGTTTTGCAACACTATGCACCGCATGTGTTGCAATTGAAACTTTGTGTGCCTATTATATTAGTTACTGCGCAACATCGACCCACCACAACTGTGCTTTGGTTGAAAAATTTCATTTAAGCGACCATTGTAGCTAGAAAATATAAAGGAGCAGATGTACCTCGAATTCGAATGATATCAAAGGATTTCAAACGATTGTGTGTAGGAAAACAGAGCAATTAATTTAATTGTGCTCCAGGTGGTCAAACTAAGAACATTGTCTATCCGCGAGCAAAAATATTTGGTATTTTTAGTATTTTTAAAATATTTCGTTTAGTCCTGATGGGTGTAGCGAAGCGCACCGGGTTACAGCTAGTACAAGTATAAAATTGAATACATGGAAAAAAGTGCAATCAGAAGGAAGGTTGCAAAACAGTGATAATAAAATCGAATACAAGAGATGGTCAGAATCAGAGAAACCTGAACCAAACTAAGGGAAAAAAACGGAAGGGCCAGAGTCAAAGGACCTGAGCCGATCACAATGTTACAAAAAGGAAAATATAAGAAGGCCTGAGTCAGTGAACCAGAGCCAAAATAAAAGCCAGAGCCAAAAGGCCAGAGCCAACGTACCAGAACTAGAGCCAAAATCAAAGGGGGTCTCGCGTAGTTTCTAAATCTGATCGCGTAAGCTATACTACGATTAGAAACTCTGGAATTGACAAGACCGAAGCATCGAAATGGGAACACATGAATGAATGAGCAAGGGGAAGTCGGACCCCTAGAATGACATGGGTGAATGATACACAAGGAAACCGACGCTGGTATGCATGATAAACGAATGAGGTATGAGCGAGTGTTAAAATTTCAGATAGGACGAAAAAGTTGACAAACAAGGACAAACCAAGTAAGGGCGAAAAGGGTGAAGAACAGGAATACGAGAAAATACGAAGGGAATAATCATTAGGTGATCGTAGCAGTGAAAACAAGAGAAAAAATTCATAATTAAAGAAAAGTATTAATGGACACTATAACATATGTGACGAAAACGTCAGAAAAGGAAAAATATAGACGTGGGATCAGAAGATTTTATTGAACAAATGTATAAAGAGACGTGTAGCGAACACGCTCAAAAGATTACATTTTACCGAAGAGGCGTGGCATGAGTCCGTCCAAGGTACTGATTAAAACATAAATACACATAATGAAATGCAGATGAATAGTAATGGTGAATAAAACGCCCAGAAGGGAAATATTTTTTATGAAAAACGGCAAAACATGCCAAAGTAAGTAAGTTTATCACTATTGCAGTCGAGACAGGCACTGCAGAAGATTTTCGGTATAAATTCACAAGAGTTGCTAATCAGAAAAGGTGCACTACTAACTTTCTAAATATTAATAGGAGTATTTCGATTTGGTTTCACAAGTTGCGCAATTGTAATTTTCAGGTACTTTCGTGGATAGAAGTAGTTGACTAAGGTAAGTAAGTTTCACAGTATTTTTTCCCATAACCGCATGGTTAGCAATACCATGAATCTACTTTCAGGAATTTAAGTCTTTATTTACAGAAACCCTCCTGGGTCAACCTCAATTGGATAGGGGGAGATGTCGAAGCGACATACACGAAACCACAATAGACAGGAAGGAAAAAAACCAAGTATTCCCACAAAAAAAAAATACTTACCTCGCTTCGACAAATGTTGTCGACACAAAACATTTTTGAAAAAAATTTAAAGAAAAAAAAATTTATTATGAAAAAATTATTATGAAAAGAACACAATTACAAAAAAAGGACACAACTCGAGCAACACACAAAAAAAATATTATTCATCTCGAGCCTTAAACAATATTACAAAAAAAAAATTACTAAAAACCGAGCACAACAGGCAAAAGAACTCGAAATTATTAAAACGTGCAAAGTAGCAAAAGATCTCGAACAAAAAAAAGAACACAGCTGGGAAAAAGAAGGAATTGGGGGCAATTACTAACAACTAACACCCTTGTTCTTGCTTGAAATACATATCCTACAAGAATAGATTAGGAAGATTGCCAAACCGAGTCGGTTTTTATTTTAAAATAAACTATAAGCAAGCGTAATCTCACATACGACAAATTTTAAAGTGTAATGTAAATAATTGAAAACAAACAGAAATCGAAATAATTGAATAAATATAGTAAATTAAAAGTTGAGATTCATTCGTTATCGAGCACTCAGTCGAGATAGAAGTCTTTTGTCATGGGTCCGTACACTCTATAGCGACAAATAGTGTTAATCCGCGTTCAAGGTTATTTGCACACTCTACGCCTAGTTGAGGTTTCAGTATTTTTTCCCTTCTTTTGTGTTTCTGTTTCTGTACCGTTAGCCGGTCAGTGAAGTGAAGCAGTGTTCTTCTAGTAAGCCGTCTGGATACCGTTACCTACACAAGCTAAGTATTAGTTTTCGTTTCCCCTTCTTGGTTGTCTTAATAACGTGCACTGGGCAATAGGCCCGTGCAAAAATGACTTCCCCTGACGGCGGTTTGTCTCAAGGTGAGATGGACGTCGAAACAAAATCGGCTCCCCGGCTCAAAGTATATCCGAGCTCGGCCACCGGGCCATTTGTGATCTTCTTTCGGACCAAAGAAAAAAAGTGTTTGAATCTGTTGCAGATTTCTCGCGTTCTGACAGACCGGTATTCAGCCGTGACAGAAATATCGAAAATTCGCCCTGATAAGCTTCGGGTGGTTGTTAACAGTTCAACTCAGGCAAATGATATTGCTGACTACGAGCCCTTTACAAGGGAGTACAGGGTTTATATTCCAGCTAGCAGGGTTGAAGTCAGTGGGGTCGTTTCCGATTCGAGTCTGAATTGCGAGGACCTGCTAAAATATGGGACTGGCTGTTTCAAAGACCCCATGCTTAAGCCAGTGAAGATACTGGAATGCAAACGTTTGCATTCAGCATCAGTCGCAGCTGACGGGAAGAAAACATACGTCAACTCAGACTCTTATCGGGTGACTTTCGCCGGCTCTGCCCTGCCCAATTACCTCCTCTTTGACAAGGTTCGTCTACCTGTTCGCCTCTTTGTGCCGCGGGTCATGAACTGTACTAATTGCAAACAATTGGGACACACAGCCTCCCATTGTAGCAATAAAGCCCGCTGTGGGAAATGCGGTGGGAATCATGCGGATGATTCCTGTGGTAGAGATGTCGAAAAGTGTCTCTACTGTGGGGGAAACCCACATGATCTCCCTTCATGTCCCGCGTACAAACAGTGCGAGGAAAATCTTAAGCGTTCCCTTCAGGGACGCTCTAAGCGATATTTTGCAGAAATGCTTAAGATAGCTACGCCACCTGTCTCTACGAACATCTTTACCAACTTGTCTACTGACGAAGGCGACTGTGATGAACCCCAGGAGGGAACATCTTCTGCTGTGCCTAGAAGTAGTAGAAAAAGGAAGAACATTTCCTCTTCCAAGCTTCGTCGTAAAGGCCAGAAGGTGCCCCCCTAAAATAAATACTCAAGGAAGTACTGTTGTAAAACCGAAGCAAGTCGCTCCCGGTCTCAGTAACCTGAGCTCAGAAAAGGAGTTCCCAGCACTTCCAGGAACTTAAAAAACCCCAAGTGTTCCCATATCTCAGCCAGAGAAAGAAAACAGTGCTGGCTTAATAAATTTCTCTGACATTGTGGACCGTATTCTTACAGCGTTAAACATTTCTGACCCCCTTAAAAGTATCTTGATAAGCTTTCTCCCCGCAGTAAAAACATTTTTGATGCAGTTCACTGCGAAATGGCCCCTCCTTTCAGCGATTGTATCCTTCGATGGCTAATTCATCGAACGAGGTTAAGGATTTAATCACTGTTCTACAGTGGAATTGCAGAAGTATTATCCCGAAAATCGATTCGTTTAAAATCTTACTAAATAATTTGAAATGCGATGCATTTGCCCTATGCGAGACATGGCTCACTTCAGAAATAACCCTACACTTTCACGATTTTAATATTATTCGCTTGGATCGAGAAGACTCTTACGGAGGAGTACTTTTGGGGATCAAAAAGTGCTATTCTTTCAATCGGATCGACCTCCCCTCGACACCAGGCATTGAAGTTGTCGCTTGCCAAACCAGAATTAAAGGCAAAGACCTTTGCATTGCTTCCACCTACATCCCCCCTAGAGCCTCAGTTAGCCACCGACGGCTTTGCGATATTGCGGAACTCTTCCCCGCACCGAGGCTAGTTTTAGGTGAATTCAACTCCCACGGCACGGCATGGGGTTGCCTTCATGACGATAATCGATCTACTCTACTCCATGAGCTTTGCGACAACTTCAATATGACCATTTTGAATACGGGTGAAATGACACGGATTCCTGCCCCTCCAGCGCGTCCAAGCGCCTTAGACCTGTTCCTCTGCTCGACATCGCTGCGGTTAGATTGCATGTGGAAGGTAGTCTCTGATCCCCACGGCAGCGACCATCTGCCAATCGTAATTAATATTGCTAACGGTTCAGGGCCACCGAATACAATCAATGTTTCGTATGACCTCACACGAAATATTGATTGGAAGAGCTACGCGTCCGCGATATCCGAAAAAGTAGAATCGACACAAGAGCTTCCTCCGGATGAAGACTACGGGTTCCTGGCTGGCTTGATTCTCGATACCGCGATTCAAGCTCAGACTAAACGCGTACCAGACGCGAATTCACGCGGGCGTACTCCCAATCCATGGTGGGACAAAGAGTGCTCAGACGTGTACGCGGAGAAGGCCGCTGCGTATAAGACCTTCCGGGACGACGGGCTGCCAGCTAGCTACCGACAGTACGCGATGGCGGAAACGCGCATGAAGAGTTTGATAAAAGCCAAAAAACGTAGCTACTGGCGCCGGTTCGTCGACGGACTAACGAGAGAAACATCGATGAGCACTCTTTGGAGTACGGCCCGGCGCTTACGAAACCGAAACAGTACCAATGAGAGCGTGGAATATTCAAACCGTTGGATATTCGATTTTGCCAAAAAGGTTTGTCCGGATTCCGCCCCGGCACAGATGATCTACCGCGCCGCGTCCCCTCACAATAACGCGAACGAAACACCGTTTTCGATGGTGGAGTTCTCACTTGGTCTCTTATCATGTAACAATAAAGCCCCAGGGCCAGACAGAATCAAATTTAACTTGTTAAAGAATCTGCCAGACTCTGCCAAGAGACGCTTGTTGAATTTATTTAATAAGTTTCTTGAGGGTGATATTGTCCCTGATGACTGGAGGCAAGTGAAGGTCATCGCCATTCAAAAACCAGGAAAACCAGCCTCCGACCACAACTCGTATCGATCGATTGCAATGCTGTCCTGTATCCGAAAGTTGTTCGAGAAAATGATCTTGTTTCGCCTCGATAATTGGGTTGAAGCAAATGGCTTACTGTCAGATACACAATTTGGTTTCCGCAAAGGCAAAGGGACGAACGATTGTCTTGCGTTGCACTCAACAGAAATTCAAATGGCTTATGCTAGCAAAGAGCAGATGGCATCAGTTTTCCTAGATATAAAGGGGGCTTTTGATTCAGTTTCTATCAAAATTCTTTCTGAGCAGCTGCACCAGCATGGTCTTTCACCGACTCTAAACAACTTTTTGCTAAACTTGCTGTCTGAAAAACATATGCATTTTTCGCATGGTGATTTATCGACATCACGAATTAGCTACATGGGTCTTCCCCAGGGCTCATGTCTAAGCCCCCTTCTCTATAACTTTTACGTGAATGACATTGACGAATGTCTTGTCAATTCCTGCACGCTAAGGCAGCTTGCAGATGACGGTGTGGTCTCTATTACAGGTCCCAAAGCCGTCGATCTGCAAGGACCATTGCAAGATACCTTGGACAATTTGTCTGCTTGGGCCCTCCAGCTAGGTATCGAGTTCTCCACGGAGAAAACTGAGCTAGTCGTATTTTCAAGGAAGCGTGAACCAGCGCAACTACAGCTTCAATTAATGGGTCAAACTATTGCTCAGGTTTCAACTTTCAAATATCTCGGGGTCTGGTTCGACTCTAAAGGTACCTGGGGATGTCTTATTAGGTATCTGAAACAGAAGTGCCAGCAAAGGATCAACTTTCTCCGTACAATAACCGGAACATGGTGGGGTGCCCACCCAGGAGACCTGATCAGGCTGTACCAAACAACAATATTGTCGGTGATGGAGTACGGGAGTTTTTGTTTCCGCTCCGCTGCGAACATACATTTCATCAAACTAGAGCGAATCCAATATTGTTGTTGGCGTATTGCTTTGGGTTGCATGCACTCGACACATACGATGAGTTTAGAAGTGCTGGCGGGCGTCCTTCCGCTGAAAAATCGATTTTGGGAACTCTCATATCGATTGCTCATCCGATGCGATATCTTTAACCCGTTAGTAATTGCAAATTTCGAAAGGCTTGTCGAGCTCAATTCTCAAACCCGATTTATGTCCTTGTACTTCGATTACATGGCACAAAATATCAATCCTTCTTCATACTATCCCAACCGTGTCAATCTCTTTCATGCTTCTGATTCAACTGTATTCTTCGACACATCCATGAAAGACGAGATTCGTGGAATCCCGGATCACATACGTCCGCAAGTGATCCCAAGCATCTTTCATAGTAAATTTCGAGAAGTCGACTGCAACAAGATGTTTTACACCGACGGATCAAGCCTCGACGGCTCCACTGGCTTCGGTATATTCAATCAAAACCTCACCGCCTCATTCAAACTCAATGATCTTGCTTCAGTTTACGTCGCAGAACTTGCTGCTATTCAGTATACCCTTGGGATCATTGATACTTTGCCCACCGATCATTACTTTATTGTCTCGGATAGCCTCAGCTCAATCGAGGATCTCCGTTCAATGAAACCTAGAAAGTACATTCCATATTTTCTGGGGAAAATCTGGGAGCGCCTGCGTGCTTTGTCTGTAAGATCGTGCAAGATTACCTTAGTTTGGGTTCCCTCGCATTGCTCCATTCCAGGTAATGAAGAAGCGGACTCTTTAGCTAAGGCGGGCGCTTTACAAGGTGACATATATGAAAGACCATTTAGCTTCAGCGAATTTTTCAGTATCACTCATTAGAGAACCCTCGAAAGTTGGCAAACTTCATGGAGCAATGGTGAACTGGGAAGGTGGCTACATTCGATAATCCCTAAGGTATCGACGAAACCTTGGTTCAGAGGGATGGATGTGGGTCGGGATTTCTTTCGCGTGATGTCTCGGCTCATGTCCAATCACTACACGCTGGACGCACATCTCCGGCGTATTGGGCTCGTGGATAGCGGTATCTGCGCTTGTGGCAACGGTTATCATGAAATCGAACATGTTGTCTGGGCATGCGCCGAGTACTGTTCTGCCAGATCTCAAATATTCGATTCCCTTCGGGCCCGAGGAAGATCACCCAATGTCCCGGTTCGAGATGTACTAGCAAGCCGCGATATTCTCTACATGTCCCTTATATACACGTTCCTCAAAACCATCAATATCCAAATTTAAATGCCCCTATCTTTTCTCTTATTATTCCCAGAAGTGCCCTCTTCCGCCTACCGTACCCCAACGATGGTTTGATACGACTCCAAGACGAGACAAAACATCTCTCAAATGAACCAACAACACGAGATCTACAGTACAACATCACACACGCAGCGCGGTGTGTTCCCGATCCGTATCTGAGCCGTACTACGAAATCGTCTGGAGGAACCCCTGCCGGCTCGAGGAAAACCGCCCGGCGTCCCAATACTTGATACATCCGTTCGAATCTGTTATCCTGGTCGTTGATTCCTGATGCCGGAAACTGAAAGTTTATGTCCCCCCCCCGTTCAGCCTTGTCCACCCTCTCTCCCATGTCTCTGATACACATATGTATGACTTCACCCCTTCTCCCCTTGAATATCTTCCCAAAACTTATGTGCCCCCCTATCTTCTAGTGTTAGTTGATCAATCCGTTCGAATCTGTAATCCTGGCCGTTAATTCCTGATGCCGGAAACTGAAAGTTTATATCTCACCTCCCCCCCCCCCTCCTCAGTCTTGTCCGCTCTCCCTCCCATGTCTCTGATATACAGATGTATGACTTCACCCCCTTCTCCCCTTGAATATATTCCCAAAACTTATGTGCTTAGTCTAGTTGATCAATATTTAATCTCGTTAAGAAATGCCCAACAGTACCACTACTTTAAAATAGCCCTAATTAATTCCCCTTAATCTTGAACCACTCTTTCTAGTTATTTCTAGTTAATAAGCTTGTAAAATGTTCCGCTGAGTTAATAATTAATTTCTCCTACAATCTCCCTTCTAAAAATCATAAAGTGAATTACTATACAAAGAACACACAAAATGACCCGTCTCCCAAATCTTACGAATATTATATTATACCCTCTTTTATATGTATAAGTTAGCTGTAAAGTTTTTTTTTTAGTTTCATTATATAAAACTAAATAATATTGAAATGTGTAACCCCCTAGTTTTAAGAAATTCAAAATGTAAAACAATGAAAAAATGGCACCTTTAAGCTAACGCATACGTGCCTTATCAAATAAACAAATTGAAAAAAAAGTTGAGATTGAAGATAACAAAAAAAAATTAGTTCATTTATATTTTTAACAAAATAATAATCTATAACAGTCAAATTATCAAAACGTTAGGACAAATAAGCAAATCACGTCTATTGACGAAAAATATAATGACTAAAAATAGGAGATTTTGTATAAAGTGGAAGCAGAAGTCCAGAGTAGTGTGTACCCTGTGGAGAAGATAGACACGAGCACTACCCAACGCGTTCGACAAGGATGGATTAAGGTAGCATTGTTAGACTACTCAACGCGTTCGATAAGGATGGAACCAGTCGAAGGTGGTAACGGGAACGATTGAGGGGCGCCGCAGAAGACAACAAGAAACGGAAGCCAAACTGTCATGAAATGAGTATACGATACTAGAAGGGAGAATAGGACGTAGGGAGTGAAGTCGGTGCAGCCAAAACACGAGCGAAAAGGCCACAGCCGGGACACCACAACCCGACTACTGTCGTATGATTAACCATAAAGTACTTCGGTCGGAATTCTACACTCTGACCGATGATACAGGAACAAGAAGCATACCGCACAGTCGACACACTACAATTCGACTGATGCTTGGCCAATAAACACAAACGGCCCCAGTCGGAACTACCATAACGTCCGGCTGCGGTGAATTACCAAACGAGGACATGACTGGAGAATATCAATAGGCCAGTCAGCCGCCCCAATAATGAGGCACCATACGCAGTCGGAACTACCAAAACCGACTTTGCGCCGAAAGAGAGCCACCGACATATTAGACACTGGTGGTTGGACATCCCGAAGCAAGGCGGAAGGAAGGCACAGTCAGAAACACCAAACTCTGACTGGTGCGAATATAAACGAAACATGAAGACAGTATACCCCTAGGAGGATGCAGGACCAGAGGAGGTGCCCCGAAATCAAAGTCCCGAAAACCACTATCGACCCGAGAGGAAGCAGCCAGGCAACACACTGGTGAGAACACCGGTATAAGCATTGGACGAGCCGCGAGAAGGACAGCAGGGGTGCACACTAGGACCATCATAAAGTTAGGATATTGTTAAAAAGAAAAACCTATTATAGAAAATTGTAAATAATTTTGTTTTACTAATAGTAACAACACACATAAAGTTGTAATGGCAATCTTAGGAGTTAGGATAGAAAAGACTGTTTTGACACAAATTTTATATATATAACCCGCGCAATCGTCTTGATGATGCGTCTCTCCGAGGCAACATCAAGCTCAGTAAGTAAGGAGGCATGCAGCGCCCATAGTTTTCGCATCAGCATCAACCCTGGCAAATTTCTCCAAGTAGTGCACCAGGGAACTTAATTTCCTGGGTTACATTACCAGCTACAGCCTTAAGCTAAGCTGATATTTTGATGCACTCGCGCTTTCCAAGCCATATGCTTACGGAAGCGAATAAACACTTTGTTTAATTAAACACAGTGTGTTGCTGCTAGCAGCAGACGGCGACGCTGTTGTAGAAAGTAAAGACCTCCGAGTATGAGTCATAATGAACTACTGATTCATCCACCGGGGTCTTTACTCTCGCGAGCGTGGAAAGAATGTTTTGTTTAGGTCTGAGACTCTCTCAGAGTAAAGTCTACACAGACGATATGATAAAAGTCTTTTGGGTCAAATTGTAAGGAGTAGTCGGTAATTAGTCTTCTAGTGATATACATCGTAATTGTGTTTCATGTGGTAATCTAGCAGTCCGTAAATACGTAGTGCGTGTTTCACACCTTACACCATCCATCGTAGCCTTAATCAGTCTTGTCAGCTTCCCAGGGAAGCCGTTCTCGTCCATCGTAAATCAGACTTGCTAAGCCTGATTTCCCATTTAAAGCGGCTATGGCTTCCCGAAACACTGCCTTGCACTCATATCTAGCTAGCTCCGATATAGCTCTCTGATCCCGCCTTCTGGCTCTGAGACAAGTAGCACGTAGCGTACTGAGCGTGTCGTCCCACCAGTAAGCTGGGCGCCGTTTTTTGTTTGGTTCCTGTTTTCGCAGCATTGTGCCGTCACAATCCTTGTTATGCCAACCACATCAACGTTCTCGCCTTTCGACCGAAGAGCCTCAACGAACAGAGCTTTGGTCTTCCATTTTCGCTCGCCGGTCATCCTTCTCCGTACTGCAGCAGTGTTCCGTTGACCGATACGATAGCGAATCGCCTGGTGCTCGCTATGCGTATACGTTTTGCATACTCTCCAATCCATGTTGATGTTGGTGTAGGAGATGAGTTTTTTTCAGTTACTTTGGCGCATGACTTAGTAAAGTGTGCTGTCTGGTTACAGAACTGGGCGTCTGCTCAGGGTATATCCCTAGGGTTCTTTGTACGTAGTTAACACCTTGAGATAACCTTCCCTCAAAAGTCAAGTAAGACAGTATTGATTGGTTCAGCCGCATTCGCGCCACTAGAACACTGTTGAGAATGTCAGGGAAAAAGTTTCTCCAAGTGTCGTTTTGTGAAGGATTCAACTTCTCCATATTTCTTTATGAATCATTTAATATAATCCGTGCTGGCGTGCGGTGCCAAATCGTGTAGGCGAATTTCTGTCAAATTAAGGTCCATATACATGGGATCTTGTTTTTGACGTTTTCATATTTGACGATGTGTTTCATGTCGTTCTTTGCTACTAAGCTTTCTGCCTCGACTAAGGAGTTGAATGTTTTTAGTGCTACTACGATAGTAGTATCACTAGAATAGCAATTGTATTCTCCCGTAATGGACCATCGAGTATGTTGTTTACCTGAGTTACCAAGCCAATAGATTTCCTACGGACCCGAGGTAGATCACTCAAAGTACGTCTGGATCGTCTTGGAAAGCTGTGACCACCACTACATGCTAATTGATGCTAATACAGAGCTTTATTGCATTGTTAATGCTGTAATAAAGTTTCAATGCAACATTAGTGCAAATGTATAGCCAATATAGTGCAATGGCTTAATGCTTATGGTTACTTGAGTAGTGTCTTCCCTTAAGGGAACTATCTCATTCACAGTGGAACTCTCCCGACTTTTGCCTGGGACAGCATCACGAGATTATGATGCATACATTCTTTTCAATCATTCAGAGCGATACTTACTCCCAAGCAGTTGAATATTATAACAGCATCCGAATGCTCAAAAATAACGGAAATCTTGATCTTTCTATCGCCCTGGTTAAAAACCACTACATTAAAATTTTATATGAAGTATACTCGACCAGCCACAATGTTAATGGATCAATATGTATCCCTTTTCCTACCCAATCCTTTACTAACCTAAGAAAGGAGTAAGCTCCACTTAAGACGGTCTTCCCTTCCGCCACTAACGCGGAAAATTTACTCAAAAATAAATGGCCTTGATCATTTTTCTTGTTTTAAACTGCTCGAAAGCTTTCCGTTAGTTTTTGTTAAATAAGCCATTTTGAACCGATTGAAAAAAATAACCTATTTTTCAAAAAAGCTACGATGCCTCAAAACGCAATCCGGAATAACCTTGGTGTTTTCGATACAAATAACTAGAGACGAATATCCGGATCATTTGGTATGGGGTGCATTTAATTCTACCATGTTATGAATCTTTGGAAAAAATTGTGATTGTAAATTCCATCCAATTTATACTTCTGTTCTACTGTAGCCAAAAGCATCTGTCCTTCGCTAGATTTCGTAGTTACTACCTAGATGACCGAGTTTAGTTATGTAATTGTTGCTGCGGACGAAAACGAGTAGTATCATACATATGTGAAAACCTCTCCACAGCGGAATATAATTCAGATGTGTTGGCATTCTATATCTATGCTTTAACCGATCCGGAAGGAGCCAATTTTCCGTCAATATCACTTATGTTCGGGGAATATAATCCCGAAGAAAACTAGTTTTTACTTCGATACCATGCAAATGCATATTACCATTATTTTTTTACCATTTATTGAGACCAGTACGTTGTCGCCCACATTATTTCTCTTTTATCGATGATTTTCCTAAGCTGAGCTGTTATATGCATTAGCAAACAATTCCCAATGACGGGGAGGAGATTCATCACGACAGTAACTGGATTTCGAATGATGCAGTAAACATCAGCTCTAGTCAACTATCTTCAAATTGCGACAACAGACATTTCTGGAACCGTTTGCTTCAAACACCTCAATTGCAACAGCAGATGATAAACCCTACTCTTTCCAAGAATCATTATCGCTTTACCTATATATTACAAATGAATTGATAACTTCTGTTTTTCACCTTTGTTTACCAACGCATTGTATTTGGTAAACAAACAACAGCGGTTAAATGACAGCTCAGGTAACTACACGCACACATTCAAGCCTGCACTCGATTTCCACTAGAGTGTTCCATTGGCACCGTGCCAGTGCAAAACACCGGCACGGTGTCAGTGCCATCAATGGAAAAACCTACATGTTTACGGCGCTTTGTAGCTGCGTAGGGTAAAGAGCCTATTGGTTTTCATATGTTTCATATTTCGGTTATATGTGATATAGTCGTCGCTTCAACGAGTTTGCTGAAATTTTTGACTTCGTCTTGAACTCTTCGCAGTTTCGTCGTCGTGTATTGTCACTATTTTAATTATGTTTAATTTACCTTAGTTTAGTATAGTTCATTAAGACAAATTGTCAGTTGGACTTTTTTATACAAATACAAATATATATATATATATATATATATATATATATATATATATATATATATATATATATATATATATATATATATATATATATATATATATATATATATATATATATATATATATATATATATATATATATATATATATATATATATATATATATATATATATATATATATATATATATATATATATATATATATATATATATATATATATATATATATATATATATATATAGATATATTTTTTTTCGGTTAGGGACCATCCATAAATGACGTAGCATTTTTTGAGTGATTTTTAACACCCCCCTCCCCCATCGTAGCATTTCGTCACAAACCTATAAATACCCCCCTTGGTAATTACGTAGCTTGACGGTAACCCTGCCCCCTTTTTAAAAAATTCTATTCTATTCCCCTTTAAAAAAGCTACGTAGCATGACATAACCCCCTACTGTCGTCACACATCATCACAAAATACAAAACTCCCCCCTCCTCCATATAATGCTACGTCATTTATGAATGATCCCTTATATGTTTTGTATCAGTAAGGCATCAGACGTGCTTCTGTAGTTATTGCACTGTTCAGCAGCGTAGTATTTTATATAGCAGACTACACTCAGGTTTTTTACGCGGATTTTGAAATTTACACGGTTTTTATTTACACGGCCTCTATCCCCTGCGTAAAAAAACCTGAATGTAATTGCATCGGAAACAAGCACATTCCCAGCAGAACTTTTTGTTTTCTAATTTCAAACACTTGTTTCGTACTGCACACAAAATTTTAAAACACAGCCTACCGTCCCAGCAGCAGTTAAACCGGGTGTTCTTTTTCGATTGAAATTCAAGCCATGTCTTAAGCGTTACTGGACTTAAAATTGTTTTCCCAGTTTATCCAGTCAGAATATCTGTGCTGCCCTATGTATTTAAAACACAGTTCTAATTGCGTTTTAAAGTATACAACAAATAGAACGGTTGGGTTAACTAATTTAAATTTTAAAATAAATCGGTTTTAAATTATGAAACAAACCGCTTTACTGATGATATAATTATGTCAGTCCTATTACCACATAAAACACCTATATAACATAAAACGCTGCAGAATTGGTTTAATAATACAATGTTTGCACTACAGAGTTATAGCACGTTTTAATAATTAGCAACAAGAAAAATGTCACCAAGATAGCATAAAAACCCGTTTTAACTGGTAGTGCGAACGTTGTATAAGGGACCATCCATAAATGACGTAGCATTTTTGAGTGATTTTTAACACCCCCCTCCCCCATCGTAGCATTTCGTCACAAACCTCTAAATACCCCCTTGATAATTACGTAGCTTGACGGTAACCCTGCCCCCCTTGTCACCGCAATTTTTTTTAAATTCTATTCTATTCCCCTTTAAAAAAGCTACGTAGCATGACATAACCCCCTACCCCCTGTCGTCACACATCATCACAAAATACAAAATTCCCCCCTCCCCCATATAATGCTTCGTCATTTATGAATGATCCCTAACAATGTAATTTATCAAATAATTTCATTTTTTCCACCACTAATCGATCAAGAAGTACTTAACCTTAAGATTGTTTACTTAAGTTCATAAGTACATTATTGAAAATTTAAATGGAAAATGAAATTTCATATTTCATGGAGAATCTGTATATTTCCGTTGGCGGGCGTGGGCTTCCTCATCACAGTTCTCAATATGGAACTTTTCTTTTGAATATATTTTCTGGACAGACCAGCCTATTTTTACTAGATGGATCCGCCAAATAATGCCAATCACCTAGTGAGATACTTGATTAATTAATAGATTACCGTTAAAAGACCTTCAATAAATTATGTTTTAATGGGGAAGGTATATAGCAAATTGTAACATATGAAAACAGGCGAGTGAGCAAGAACGTGAATCGATATATGTGATAGATAAAATTCATTTGCACGCTCTTGAAAAAGCTACATTTTTAATGTCACCGTGGTCGTGTCCTGTACACAACCCTTTAATTTTTTATTACAGGTTTCGCAGAGTTTTATGTATTGCCGAATTTTTTGTTTCATTTTAGGAAAATAGACATTGCGTGATAAAAGCGTATTGTTCTCCCATATTCCTCTATGGGCTGAACTGTGTATTTGTTCAATTTTTTCATTCTGTTCTTCTGGTGTTCTTAGGTCAGTTAGAAGAGTTTGTGCAATCGTTATTCTTAGGGCTCTGTTTTGGTTGAAGTAGTTTTTATACACGACTTGAATGGTGGGTATGACTTGTTCAGGACAGAGGATACAGTTTGATTTCCGAATGTCCATATATTCATTAAAAATTCTTAGCACTCAGGTTTAATCCATAAGTTAACGATTGGTGGTCGGTGTATAATATAAATTTTCTACCAAACAAGTATGGGCGGAAATACTTGCAGGCCCAAACGATAGCCAGTAATTCCTTTTCAATGGCCGATAAATTTTCTTCTGATTTGGTCAGAGTTCTTGATGCATAGGCCACTGGTCTGTCGCTACCAATTTGTCCTCGAGACAGGACGGCACCAATTGCATGATTCGATGCATCCGTGGTCAGGACAAATTGTTTATCGAAATCTGGGTATTGCAAGATGATGCTACTTGTTAAAATTTGGTTACAGGCTTCAAATGCTTCTAAAAAGGCTTTCGTGTGCACTATTGCCTCGCCTTTCCTGAGTGATTTTGTTAGGGGCTTGCAATTCTAGCAAAATCACGAATGAATTTCCTGTAATATCCCAACACGCCAAGGAATCCTCTTAATTCCTTTTCGTTAGTTGGTACAGGCCAGTTTCGGATGGCTTCTATTTTCCCGGGGTTAGGTTTAACGCCGTCCGACGTAACAACATGCCCTAAAAATGAGGCTTCTTTCTGTAAAAATTCACTTTTATCGAGTTGGATTTTCATATTGAATTTTTGAGAGGCTTTCGAATATCTTTGCCAGGTTTTCGATGTGTTCTTGAAGACTTGAAGAGAACACGATGATGTCATTCATATATACAAGACATCTTATTCCAATGTGTTCCCTTAAAATGTTACCCATCACACGCTGGTAGGTGGATGGTGCATTCCTGAGTCCAAAGGGCATTCTCAGGAATTCATAATGTCCGTGTTCTACGCTGAATGCGGTTTTCGGAACATCTTCGGGATGAACTTCGATCTGATGGAAACCAGATGCGAGGTCCAATGTCGTGAAATATTTGCATCGGCCTAACTTGTCTAATATGTCGCTGATATGACAAAACCATCGCAGACAGCTATCCTGTCTGCGATGGTTTTGTCATTGAGCTTTCTATGACTAACCTCTATTTTTGTTGGCCCGATGCGTCTAACTTTTTTGGAACCACCCACACTGGGGAGGACCACGGACTATCTGAAGGCCTGATTATGCCTTGAGATAACATTTTTGCAATTTGTGAACCTCTTCCTTGTGGCAGAAGGGGTGTCGGTATGACTTGGAATGGAGTGGAAGATCGTCTTTTGTTTTGATGCGATGTTTGATCGCGTTGGTGAAGGTTAAATTTTGATTTTCCAAGTGGAAAATGTCTTTGAATTTTCCAATAAGGTTAGTAACTTTTTGCTTTTCTTCTGTATTGAGATGGTCTAACCTGAGCGCTTTGGTTAAATTATTTGGGAGTGTTTCGTTTGAAGATTTATGACGCACTAGGTTGAAATTGTTCAGTTCGCCAAATATGGGTCTAGTTGGATTGATTTTCACAGCTGTTCGCTGATATTTTTAATTACCACTGTTGCTTTATTATTTCCTGCTCTGTACAGTCCTGGTAGCACCACAACATCGCGGCTTAGAGGTAATTCTTCTTCGATATAAAAATCGACTTGAGATAGATGGGAAGGAAGTTCCAGGAGTTTTTCTTCGTGTATGTTTAGATGCGTAGTGAAGCTGTCTGGATATTTTCTCATCAATTAGTGGAGGTTGAAACGTCAGCGTTAAGTTGCGTCAGTTTTGCATATCCAATGAGCCCGTCAAAGAATGGGTGAAACTTGAAAAGAAAGAACGTTATTGGTGGTTTTCCTCTGAACGCGGGTAGTTGCACTAATTCTTTTACTTCGTGTCTGCCGTTTACATTTCTTACAAAGGTAGCGTCAGTTTTGAAAATTTGTAAATTATGGGTTTTCTCCGGATCAATATAATTTTTATTGGCTCCGGTATCTATCAGAAATTTCAATTTACCTGCCGTTGTTTGTAATTGAACATATGGTATGAAGTTGTTGTCGATCATGTCATAAATTTTTGGTCGGGAGGTGTTTGAAAATTTAGATCGTCAGTTTCGTTCGTTTTTTCTTCCGCCTTGGGCTCGTCTGCTGCCGGTTCATTAAATGGATTATAGTGCATAGAGTTGGTTGCATCGGGATAGTTAGTTTCGTCAGAGTACTGGTTATTGTATGAACATTCTGGGTATTCAAAGTAATCGAAAGAATCTGGATAAGGAGTTGGGTAGTACATTTGTTCTGTGTTCTGTAGTTCTTCCATATGATAATATGGTTGGGGTCTATTTTGAGGTGGTCTTTGGCCGAATGGCCCAGGGTTCGGATTCCTATTTATGTAGTTAACCATTCTGCTCCGGATAAATGGGTCAACTTCCATCGGTGTTGGTTTGGATTGCTGATTTTGGAAGGGATTTCGATTGAAATTTTGTTTTTGTTTATTTTGGAAGGAATTATTGAATTGGTATGGTCTTGGTTGAAATGGTTTTGGTTGGAATGGTCTTGGTTGGAATGGTCGGAATTGAGGATTGAATGATGTTGGATAATTTGGGGTAAAAGGTTGGATAGGTCCGGGGTATATTCGGAATGGGTTCATAGGTTGTGAGAAGCCTGGTTTATTAAAAAATTGATTTGCTGGTCGTTGCTGTTGATGTATAAAGTTATTTCTGGGAGGAATTTGGGGTGGTATCGGTTTCGATGGTGGCTTACTGTAGTTGCTCTCCTCTAGACAGAGTCTAAGAGCTTCTTTCAGGGACATTGGAGTTTGTGCTCTGACAATGGGTCCGAGAGATCCTCTCAGGCCGGTCAAAAATACTTTTAGTCCAATGTCTTGGTAAAATGTTTGCTTGGCGGACTTTACTGCTGGGTTTTCGTGTGTGAGATTTAGTAAATTTATAGGAAGAGATACGATATGGGATATGTTCCCATAAAACTCCTCAACGCTTTTGGTTTGTTCTAATTTAAAAAGGTCTCTAGTTAGTGACGCCTCATTTCGGCGGTCACTATAGTTTTGATTTCGGTCCAGTCTAAACCGGTACCGTATAATTCTAGCACATTGTCGGCATCTCCTGTTATCTTTGTTCGTATGCGTTGAAGCCATACGTTATAAATAGGTTGTCCCCTAGCGTTCTGCAGAAGAGGAATTATATTCTCTACCGTTTTGATGCATGAATGTAATTTTATGGGGTTACCATCGAAAGGATCTTCGGGGTGTTCTTGGCGATTTTGATCATAGACGTTGTTTCGATTCATCTTTTTTAATGTAGAATACATTTAAGCTTTCAATATAGGGGTCCCGTTTCAAAATATCGGCTGCGGCGCCGCGTCAGATTTTGAACGTTAATAACTTTTATCATACTTAACAGAATGATTTGATTTTTAGGCCAATTTGTTGCAAATATGTTCCTCTATGCTGTATTAAAATTTGAAGTATGTATAACATGCACTAATAAAAAAAAAATGTGTTTTGAAAAATCTTTCGAAAACGACTCGGAAAAGTGAAAATTTTCAGCCCATCCCGCACAGAGCCGTCAAAATGGTGGACCAACCGAACAATAAAATAATGAAAAGTTTATATATAGGTCCACTACATGTTTGTTCCTATGGTTATTCGCATTGGGTTGCTTGACGAGAGCAGTTGGTGGGGGAAAGACGGCATATTCCTTTGGTTAGGCCATTAGAAGCCGGACGGAAAGGAAAGGCTCATGCACGGCACGAGAACGAGCGAGAAAGCGATAGTAGTGCATATTAGCGCGATTATATAAATATCTGTCGGTCGGTTTTTCTCATCATTCGTATTCGTTCAAGCACTAGCAAGTAGCCAGTCCACCGAAGGAAAGCAGTTGGCAATGACGACGGCGGAAAAAGTGCCCCAGCTACTGGTGACTCATCGCAACCCGATCAGGAACTGTCGACCTGCAAGAATTTCGCCCCAACTAAAGGGCATCAGAGTAGGCTATCGTTCCAGCGTCTGGGTCGTGAGATTGTGCAGGACTGCAAAATCGAGCCACGCTTACAAAGCTCAGTCGTAATGATGCCCCGAGAAGCCAACGATGCCTACTTGGTCGGTTTGTTCGAGGATGCAAAATAGTGCTTTGTGGCTCACCGTGTCCGCGGGGAGTGCGTCTGAATTATGCTCCCGCAATAAAACAATAAACGGTTCTTTACAGGACCAATTAATTGTGTTGTAATAAGAGTTAAACTGAAATTTACATTTTATGGTGTATAACAAATAATTTTCAGAAAGCTATATAAAAAATACGATGTGTGGAAAGAAAGAAAGAGAATTTAAATTATCCTCTCTTGCTCGTTTTCGTGCACTGCTTTTCCTTTCCTTTCTGCTGCTACTACCATCATAACTAAAACGAATGTGCGTGTTCCCCCAGCCAGCAATTGGCCAGTGTTGCCACAATTGCATGTCGCTATTACAATTTGAATTATTTTATTGATCCTCTCTAGTATTGATAAAATATAGAACGTGCAAAGTACACTAGTCGCATGCTTTTATTCGAACTTTTTGGCAGCCTCCGTTGATTAACTGCATAAATCGATTTGTTTGTGCAGCTCCTTGCTAATAGCAAACTAAATAGCCTTTATCAGCGCTAACAAATAAGACAAAAGAATTTAAATTTGTGAAAATCTTCTCCTTCCTTCTTTTCAAATCTGCAACATTCTTTGAAAATATTGAAAATGTCGTTATTGAAAAACTGAACATGCAAGTTTGCTAGCACTGGCCACTAGATTGAAGGCGATGGAAAGACAGAATATTTGTTTTGGTTATGCTAGTATTGGTAGCCGAACGGAAAGGAAAGGCACAGGAATGGCACGAAAACGAGCGGAAGAGCGATAGTAGTGCTTTCTCGTGTTTTCATATATGAATATTGGTCGGTCGGTTTTTCTCATCATTCGTATTCGTTCAAGCACTAGCAAGCAGCCAGTCCACCGGAGGAAAGCAGTTGGCGATGATGACGGTCCGCAAAAGTGCCCAAGCTACTGGTGGCCCATCGCAACCAACTACCGATCAGGAACTGTCGCCGTGCTAGTATTTCGCCCCAACTAAAGGGCAACGGAGCAACTAATCCGCTGGCTAACATTCCAGCGTCTGGTTCGTAAGGTTGTGTATTACTTCAAAGTCGCGCTACGCTTACAAAATTCAGCCGTAATGAAGCCAGTGATGCCTACTTGGTCGGTTTATGGGAGTGGGCGTAAATTACAATAAAAGCAACGGTTCTTTTCAGGACCAATCAATTGTGTTCTAGTGAGAGTTAAACTGAAACTTTCATTTTAAGGTGTGTAGCAAATTTCCAACAAGCAACATAATACGTTGTGTGGAAAGAAGTAGCTTGCACACGGAACAAAAATTTAAATTATCCTCTCTCTCGTTTCGTGCACTGCTTTTCCATTCCTTTCTACTGTTATTATCAGTATTACCAAAACGAATGTGTTGTTGCATGTGTTTAAGAGAAACGTTGAAGTCGCATGCTTCTATTCAAGCTTTTTGGTTTTTTTGTGCAGCTCCGTGCTAGTAGCAAACAAAATGGCCCTACTAGTGTCTGATTCGTGAGATTGTGCAGGATTTCAAAGTCGAGCTAAGCTTATAAAGTTCAGCCGTAATGGTACCCGAAGAAGCCGGTCTTGTCGTTTTGTTCGAGGCTACAAAATAGTTCGCCAGGCACGTAACTATCATGCCAAAAATATCCAACGATCCAGCGCATCACCATCAACACCAACGCCGATACCAAAGGTTCTTTTCAGAACCACCATTATTACCATAGAGAATTATTTGAAAATTTCCCATTCAAACGTGATTCTGTTGAATATTATTAGATTTAAATTAACGTCTCGAATTGAAATCACGACGCTCCGGTCATGTGACAGACATTACCCATCCATCTTTTTTAATTGTGGCCACGACTAACGGTTTAATATAGACACCCCATTTCAATATTTCTGAAGGAACAGAAGGTCGAGTTTGGAAAGTTTGTAACTTTCATTGTACTTAACCAAATTACACAATGTTCGCACTAATGATTCAGAAATATGATCAGGAATCTTCTGTTAGATTTGTAAGTATGTATAATTTATATGAATAAAGAAAAATTGATTTTCAGGAATCAATTATTATCTGTTCTTCCATTGGCCAGTACTACGCGACTTCCTCATGCTAACAATTAATTTCATCGTTAGCCATCTCCCTCACCAAGGCCAACAACGCCAACAAAACCGGTCCTTTTCAGGACCACCATCATTTTTGTAAAGAATAATTTGAAATATTCCTCGCCCAAATCACCTTTTGTCCGAAAATTCCAATGAGTATCAAAATATTTAAAGAACGTGTTCCTTATGTATTCTACATCTCTCCGGTTATGTCGCAGACATTACCCACCCATCTTTTTCACTGATTCACTTCACTGGTCTTATGCTAATTACTTTTATTGCTTTCACTTTTAAACTAATTACTTACGGTTAATAGCCGTATGCCTCGGCTGTGATTCCAGTAGGCTCCTCGCAGAGTGGAGTATAATCTTATTTCTCGGTATTCTTCCGAGCACTGATGTTCAATATTGTCTTGCACTAATCACTGTACTACCGATATACTCACGGTTATTTTCACTCGCCCTCCGCGAGGCTTTGACTGCGCCAGTTAGCAATATATGGGGAACATACGAGTTTGTTAATTTTAAGATTGATGCGAGTTGAAAATTAAAACCAAATTGGCTGTTTCAATGAATTGATTTATTAATTTAGTTTCCAACTAGTTATAACAGCTAATGTTTTTTTTTAATTTTTAAGATGGATTCAAAACCCAGCAATGAAAAGGAAAATTTTAATTTCATGTTTATTGTTCGAAGAATGCATAGATGAAGTAAAAGCTATGATTTTTCAGGATGTAGATAAAATGTTTTGGCGATAGAAAACACCAACAAGTAGCCTTGGAGGATTCTGACGTACATAGAGGAATCGGAACAATGAGAACGGTGGCGGTAATATGCCAACGAAACCGAATAAATCTAGCTGCGCATCGGCTCCCGACAAAAATTATACCGCCGCACATAGGCGCTAAAAGGAATCTACAAGCGATCGGCTGTGTTCAGATGAAAATCGAACCTGAAACTGAATAGTCATAAAATAAAATTAATATTAATTGACACCAAAGCTGTACATATATTTGAGCAAATATTCACTACTATAATCTCATAATATTGAAGTTTAGAGCCTCTCTGCAACATTTTAATAGATTGGGATCGTTAATTTTTTTATAAATATTTTGTAAGTGATACATATTGGTGGTGTCCAGATCGACCGATTCATATTATTGATTTGTTCTGGTTGTCTCATGCACTCAAGGCGAGCTTTTCAACTATTGAACCACACTTGATCAAAACACGCGTTTATCTCAAAAAATGTTGTAAGTTTATCAGGATTGTACATATATAGACTTCCCTTGATCTCCTAGAAAACAATTCATTCAACGATACACATTCAATGAGGAATGACGTATTGATGGAAATATCAATCCTCCATCAACAGTATCGCTCGTGTAAAGGACGGTAAATATGATTAAACATTCAATCTGCTGAAATCCCCCATAGAAAAACCTGTTTTAATCCACCTAGCGGTGCAATTGGGCCTTTCTCAATCATGAACACGAGAATGTTTGCGTTGTTTATATTCATTAAAAGCTTTCAAATGCATATATTATATTTTATACAGGACATGACAAATATACAAGAAAAGAAATCATTATTCGAGTTCTAAAATTTTGCAAAAGAATAAACAGCCACGGTAATATTGAACTGAAAAAGGTGCGAAATCGACAAAGTCCCAAAAAGTCGATCTTTATAAAAAAAAATTCGTGATAACATAAAATCTCGACGTTTCATGCAGTTTAAAAATGTTTGGCATCAAAAATACGGATTCGATTTCTGAAATTTCATGGGGTCTCTCCTTTGAAAAAAAAATTGAGTTCCGGCTTATATGGGAATTTAATATGTGACCGGACGATTTAGTCTATATTTCCTTATAGTTTCCTTATAGTACATTTTTGGTGTAGAACCGGTCTAATCGGCATTTCTGCCCTAGGCCAAAAATGCGTGCCCCCCTCAACCCAAATTTTAAACTAGGACGGATTAGCGCATGGGCGCCATTTAAACACCTTTTTCAATATGAAAAATATCATTTGGTACTATTTGGTAACATTATTATTATTACCATTAGTTATGCATTTTTACCTTTCGGTTTTCATAATTTACCTTGACGCTAGTATTTACCGCCTATTTTTCCACTTTCCACTTTATCATTTCTTGTTCTTTTGAGAGTATAGATTCCATTTTAGATTTCACCTTCTTTCTCTGTAAAGTACGAGTGGATTAGGACATTTGATGTTACCTTAATCCCCGGTTATGTCGGCGTTCTACGCCTGTCCTGGGTCAATTGGTGCTTCCCTTTGTTATTTCTTTCTTCTTTGTTAGTCCTTTGCCGTTCTGTTAGTGAGTTTCTTATGTGTCCACGATTTCATGGGTTATTCCGCTCGTACATGAAAGATAGATTAGGCGAAAATATCTTTAATGGCGATTTTATTTATGGGAATGTTAATGTGGATTCTTTTAGCCTTCCGGTGGGGGCGCTGAATTGTGCGACACTAGCAGTACATATTTTATTTCTCAGCTTTGTAGGATCGTATATTGTTTGAGGTGTCAACACTATGTGTGCATATGGTTGCGGGTCTTCGATCAGTGATATATACTGAGTACCATCATCTTTTTGTTCACTCTAAATAATCCCATGCATGAGTTTTTGAACATCTTTAAGCCTTCATTAAGCTTTAATAAATCCTTATCCGATTACTTGTCCGCTTCTCCAAAGAAAAAAAAGCTAAAGCGATAGAGAAAGGAAAAAAACCTGTTTTAATCCACCTAGAGGTGCAATTGTGCCTTTCTCATTTCTCCAAACTATGATTTAATAGCTGGTTCGTACAATATAACATTATGGAAATGTCTTTCATTCTTATTACACTTGGTAAGTATATATAAAAGAGCACCTTTTTGTATTAATCGCGGTATCGGTTTGAATCGGAGTTTTCTATGTGATCGCACTCCACAACTCGTAACTCCGGAGCTGGAAGTCGGATGGAGATGGAATTTAATATCAGTTTCCGGGGACGAACACCTTTCATTTGAGACTAAGTTGATCAAATCGGTCAAGCCATTTTCGAGAAACTAATATAACCGTTATTCTGACTTTGGATGCTTTCGGATCCGTCGATGGTGGCCAGTGTGGCCAAAGAGACTTTGAATGACTTTTGGTGACCTAGATCTACAAATTCAACAGTTGTGTTTACATTTTGGAAAATAATTCACCTTTTTACATTCATCGCAGAATTCGTTAGAATCGGGATTTGCTGCGTGATCGTGCGTATCACCCTGTAATTCAGGAACCAGAACTCGGATCCACACAAAATTCAACAGCAGCTGAAGGACCTTTCATTTAAAATCAAGTTTGTCAAAATCGGTTCAGAAAATTCCGAGAAACCGATGTAGACAAATCAACAAATTTTGTTTGGTAACCATACTCTTCAACTCATAATCCGAAACAAGATGTGGGTTGAAAATGAAATTCAATGGCAACCTATGGGAATATTATACCTTTCATTTGAATCTTAGTTTGTAAAAATCGGTTCAGCCCCGAGAAACCGATGTGGACATTTTGTTAACAAATCTGCACATGCACACACATACATACATACATGCATACATACATACATACATACATACATACATACATACATACATACATACATACATACATACATACATACATACATACATACATACATACATACATACATACATACATACATACATACATACATACATACATACATACATACATACATACATACATACATACATACATACATACATACATACATACATACACACTTACATACACACAGATATTTTGCGATCTCGGCGAACTGAGTCGAATGTTATATGAGACTCGGCCCTCCGGGCCTCGGTTAGAAAGTCGGTTTTTGGAGCAATTGCGTAACCTTTCTATATGAGAAAGGCAAAAGAATAATATTTAATTAGCTTAATCAGCATGATTTCAATGTTATCTTCATGTGATTATATTTTGAAATGTTGGTGGAATGGGTTTGAAAGTGGAGGAAATGGGGGGTTAGTAGAGTGGGAGTGGAGGATGCGTCAGAAGTCCTTACTCTTATTTCGGTATACGGGGTGGATGAAGGAAATGCGGGCGTGAGGGTGGTCTAAGGGGAGAGAAGTGATGAAGGAGGGAGGTGTAAGGGCAAGGCGGGGGGGGGGGGGGAGGGGCGGCGACGCAATGCTCAACTGCATATTTTGCCTTCCATTTGAGACTTGGTTTGAGAAAATCGGTTCAGTGATCACAGAAAAACCGATGTGACATTAATTGTGGAATATGCCCGGAATTCCGGACTTCTGGAATCGTCGATAGTGGACAATATATTCAAAGAATGTTTGATTGGCAATCAGTGATCTAGATCTGCGATTAGAAGTAATTTGGTGACCATTTCAATAGTTTTTAGCCTCTGAGGTATTACGATTGTACCGATTTATATGGGAAATTCCAGTGTATTCTTACTAACACCCCTATAACTCCGGAAGCAAGAGTCAGAACCAAATCAAATTCAGCAGCAGTCAATAGTATTACTGTATCTTTCATTTGAAGTCAAGTTTGTAAAAATCGGTAGAAAATTCGTTGGGGAATGGGTGTGATATTAGCTTAGGAACTTGGCGGGTTCCCCGGGGGCGTCATGAACCGTCATAGGTGGCCAATGTGATCAAAGCTGCTTTGATTGATCATTAGTGATCCAACCCGCAAACTAGAGTAATGTTACATCAATTTTAATATGTTTTACACCATTTGAACATCATGGTGGTACCAGTTTATATTGGAATTTGCTGTGTGACCGCACTCTTCAACCCGTAACTCCGGAACCGGAAGTCGGATCAACTAAAAATTCAATAGCAGCTCATGGGACGTTATACCTTTCATATGAAACTAAGTTTGCGAAAATCGGTTCAGCCATCTCTGAGAAAATTGTGTGAGTTGAAATGACACACACACATACACACACATACACACACACAAACATACACACACAGACATTTGCCGATCTCGATGAACTGAATCGAATGGTGTATGACACTCGGCCCTCCGGGCTTCGGTTAAAAAGTCGATTTTTACAGTGATTGCATAGCCTTTCTTTATATGAGAAAGGCAAAAAGGTGAGTGTTATGGATAAATAAAGTTATTTTGGCCACTTAGTATGGTTCAACAGACATGAAACAGGAACATGGTTAGTCATATTTTGTGATACATACACACTTGAATATTAAGTATTTTTAATTATATTATATTATAGTTTATTGACCCGAATCAGTTGGCAAATTATGACAATGTAAACTAAGCTGCTTTTAATGAGGTACATGTTTCCATTTCAAAGTCTTCGATTGATCCTTGACAGTGATTGCCATCGGCTCAGGCACTTTTGCGCGTCAAGCATTCACTGACTTACAATCGAATTGTGCCTCGACCAACCTGGCACAACGTGCCCATTCCCCTTACTGAGCAAAAGGGCAGGGGATTTAGTCTATATTTCCGGACCCATATAAGCGATCCGTACGAAATTTTATAGACATCTGTGGGGATATTATAGCTATCATTTGGGACTAAGTTTGTGAAAATCGGCCCAACCATTTCCGGGAAACTGATGTGAGTTCGTAAATTGGCCGCTTTTCCCGGGCACTTCCGGAACCGTCTATGGTGGTCAATGTAGTCAACGAAAGTTTGGTTGGCCGTCGGTGACCTAGAACAGCAAATTTAAGTTGTTTGAGAGACATTTTAGCGAAATTTTTACCTTTTTTGCTTTCATCGGAGTATCGGTTTGAATCACAATTTGCTATGTGATCGCACGCCACAACCTGTAACTCCGGAACCGGAAGTCGGATCGGGATGAAATTAAATAGCCATTTGCGGGGACGCAATACCTTTCATTTGAGGCCAAGCTTAGTCGAATCGGTCTAGCCATCTCCGAGAAACCGATGTGACTGTTATTCTGAATTTAGATACTTCCGCCGGGGCTTCCGGAACCGATGATGGTGGCCAATGTGGCCAAATAGACTTTGAATGGATGTTAGTGACCTAATACTACAAATCGAAGGAGTTGTGGTCATATTTTGGAAAAATTTTCACCTTTATACATTCATTGCAGAATTTATTAAAATCGACATTTTCTGCGTGTTCGTACTCATCACCCTGTAATTCCGGAACCGGAAGTCGGATCCATCAAATCAACAGCAGCCTATGGGAACGTTGCACCTTTGATTTGAGACTAAGTTTGTCAAAATCGGTTCAGCCATCTCTGAGAAAAATGAGTGACATTTTTGGTCACATACACACACAGACGCACATACACACACTGACATTTGCCGAACTCGACGAACTGAATCGAATGGTATATGTCACTCGGCCCTCCGGGCCTCCGTTAAAATGTCGGTTTTGAAAGCAATTGCAATACCTTTCTATTGAGACAGGCAAAAATGAGATTTTCTTTTGCAAACGGAGTCGACTTGTCGATACAGTTGAAAGCGCAATCCAACGACGACTCAATTGAATTTTGCTCAATTGGTTCTATATATTTTTAAATCGATCGAATAACACCGCCGAAATACACTGATTATTCAGTCCACTCCGCGCGAAAATTGAGCTAATCTGTAAATTTATGCACGGAGGACATACATTCATGAACGACACTCGATTTAGTCGAAACAAATCAGTATACTATGGTGAACCTATTAAATTGAAACCGATTTATTCGGATTATGTTCGTTTTATAATGCATGTATTTAACTGTAAAATTTTCTATGATGTTCTTAATCTGTAATCGGTTTCTGGGGCCACCTCCTCTTCAACTCACGAACCGCTGACTTTCTTCAGTAACAAAATGAAAAAGCGTTTAACTCACTTACTGAAATGAAATCAATGGATGCAGTCAATTGAATTGTTTGTAAATGATTTCAATAGTAGATAGTGGTATCTGTTGACTATCATAACACTAATTAACAATAAGAAATTGTTGAACGATATATATTACAATACAAAAAATAGAGTAAATGGTATTTACCTTTTAGTACGGCAATTATCTTCAAACTTTACAGTATGTTTGGAGTAGATGCAGTAGCATATTTCCCATTTGTATCTATATTGTGTGAATATTCTATTTGAAAGTCATATCTGCGTCTATTAACGTTCTTGTTATTAGGTAATAACATTAATAATGCTGCTTGTGTTGATTTGCTGCATCATTCGCACAAACTGAAATGTCAACATTATCTATTTTTGGTCGACAATGATCTTCAACAGTCGGAACAATAAAAACAAATTTGTGATTATCACTCTCACTCCAAAACCTGCAGTGCGGACGCTCCTGTTTAATTTTGATCTCCATTTTATTTATTTGGATTAAAAGTTTTAAAGAAAATTTAATATTGGAATAACTCGCCTATCTCGGAAATGTTTACGATTCGTTATAATATTATTTTAAAGTTGAGTTTTTCATCTCGTACACATCCAAACAGCTTTATCCAATTTTTGTTGATACCTAGTAGTGAGTTAAGTTTTCTTGTAAGACTGTACTGGTATAAATCATTAAAGAACTTGGAATTATTAATGTTGAAATGAACTTAGGAAGCCTGCTTTTTTGTTTTAATAGATTCTTTTCAAGAAAATACACTATTCCGTTCGTATGGCCTTTTATTGCAAAGTAGGATGCGCAAGCCGCAAATATTCGACCTACTACCAACTAGTACATAATTTTATCGAAGTGTGTATATGTTGTTTTATTGTAGCCCTTCAGATATTTTTATAAGAAAACACTATAGTTACCATATTCATAGTTAGGCGGACACAAAACCGGAAAACTGCCATTTATACAGATTTATCAGTATTATGCACACAGAAACAAAAATATGCAGAGTTAGCACATTTTCTATTCCCGTCTCCTTTATTCTGCTGTGATTTTTATGCATTTTCTAGCATACACTTCTAGTAAGCATTCAATGAGTGGATAGAACGAATATGCATAAAATTTACAACAAAAGAAACAAAAGAGACAGATAGAAAAGTATGCTATTAAATAAAGTTCTGCGTGCAGATTTTTAAGCGCAGATACAGACCTGATAGAGAATACAGATTTTCAATACACAATACAGATTTTTTGAAATTAAAATTGACGTTTTTGGTGGACCCTTTCTGCAGCCTTTTTTATTCACAATGACCATTTATCCAAATAATTATTGTCAAATGAACCATAACATTGTTTATGTTCAAAGTTTGGAGCCGGTAAATGTACAGATTAGGGGAAAGAGGGTAACAGTGGAACTATGAAAACGTATTGTTTTCATAGTTCCACTATTACCCTCTTTCCCCTAATTCTAAGCTTCAATTTCAAATTCCTTTCTTAATGCATGAATTTATATTAGACAATACTTCAAACTTTTAAATTTTAAAGATTTTTTATAAAGGAGCCCTTACACGTTCAATATTTTTGACAATACTGGAGAGTATTGATAATAGTATTGTACGTATAATGGAAAAAAGTAGTATTGACGATGTGGATTTCAAATGGGGTTGAAATATTGTAACAATATCGTCAATACTGTGTTATGACAAAAATATTGATGTGTAAGGGCCGCTTAATAAAGAATACAGTTTTTCAACAAATTCATCTGGCAGCTCTTATTTTAGGAAGAAAACACTGGCAACCCATGCAAATGTTCAAACTCTAGCTTAATAATTTTATTGTTGACAAATAGCAAAACGAATTCGAATATATATATAAATAAAAAATATTATATTCGTTTCTCTACGCTTGATAACACAAGAAAATAGTAAAATAACTATCACCATAATTACAATATCTTTTCCATATACATATAAAGAGAACATATTATGTGACGTCATGCTCGATTGGCTCCTGTATTTGACATGTCGAATTGGCTCCGCCTAACTATGCATATACAGTCGTGATTCGTTGGTTGGGCCACAGCCTATGTCCAACTAACGAATTTAATTCGCTAGTTGGACCGACTGACAAATGTCAAAAACTCTCCAAAGAAGATATTAGTAGTGTAAAAGATTGTTAGATATATTGTCAAAGTCAATTTGGCATGATATTTTGACGAGTGCAACTCATTTTTGGATACAAGTAATTTTTACGGCCAATTTTTTTCATTTGGACGAAAACCAGTTTTCGCTGAAAACCGGTTTTCGACTAATTGCTCTCCAGCTATCCGAAAACTGGTTTCCAGCGAAAACCGATTTTCATCCAGTGAAGAAATTGGCCGTTACTGTTTTACATATTTTTAGTAATACAAGCAATACAATGCAGTAATACATGTAACACAACACCCATGCAAATAGTTTTGACACTGACATTTGTCGAATATATAGCTGACGGCAAAGATACATAGTAGAACCTTTTTGCACTGTTTGGCACGTAAAATAATAAAAAAAAATTATTAAAAAATAAACAGGGCCACACTTTACCTTCAATTTCGTATATATATATATATATATATATATATATATATATATATATATATATATATATATATATATATATATATATATATATATATATATATATATATATATATATATATATATATATATATATATATATATATATATATATATATATATATATATATATATATATATATATATATATATATATATATATATATATATATATATATATATATATATATATATATATATATATATATATATATATATATATATAATACACGGAAAACCCTGCAATCACAAAAAACGAATATTGCAGTTTTTTGATTTTGGTCTTGACTGATTCAGCTAAAAGTTGTTAATTCAACTAGCTGTTCTTTTGATTTTGGCATCACAAATTACTGAATAAAATTGTTGTTTTTGGAAGCTGTCAGTTTCCTGGAAATAAAGACAGCATAAAGAAAACCAAAAAAAGTCAATAGTTGTTTATCAGTTTCGTTAGTTGAAAACGATTCGTTGTTTTCTGAAAATGTTAAAGCTAATACATAAGCGGTTGGCTTTGAAGTTCAGATTAATTATTGAGTTGCATAACTGTGAAGTGAGTTTCCAAATAATAGTTTTTATGAGCCAAATTAGTAAGTATAAATGTCTTCTTACCGAAGAATTTGTGTACGGTTCATTTGATATAGATTATACATTTTATCGTGCGACTGGTGCTTTATTGAGAAATATAAACTGCTACTTCGGCAATTTTGGTACTTCTTTCTCTGTTTGTGGAAAACGTATTTTTCATTTATAAATATGCTATTTAGGTGTTGTGGGAAAATTAGCGAAAAGTAAAAATTTTAATAATTTATTTAAAAAAATTGTGATCATCTTTGAAAAATACCAACTACCCTTATTAACAGTAGTGTTGCCCGAACAAATGATGCTATCGTCGAAGCAAGTGTGACGTGGCTTGGTCGTATAGTCGAGTCAAATTATCCGAAGTGGCAAAAAGTTGCTGATAGTTGGGACAAGATAAACGAAAAATCCCGTTGTCGGAATTACAAGTAAACCTGTGATCCACACTATTGTCCGGTGCACTGGAGTAATGTGACATAGCCACACAAGGAGTGGCAATCTTTTTATACTATTCTATTGTTATTAAATAAAATAGTCTTGCTGCCAAATGTGGTTATGCTGCATTGCGCATTTTATTATGCTGTCCGATTTCGCAGCCGCTCAGTCTGGTTTAAATTACCCATAGCCACTGTCAACCGAGGGAACAAGTTTACTTGCACTTCCAACGACAGTTTTTCGACCGTCTGGTCCAGAGGGTTCTTAGCGACTTTGTGCCACTTCAGATCCATGGATCGACTATGCGACTATATATATATATATATATATATATATATATATATATATATATATATATATATATATATATATATATATATATATATATATATATATATATATATATATATATATACATATATATATATATATATATATATATATATATATATATATATATATATATATATATATATATATATATATATATATATATATATATATATATATATATATATATATATATATATATATATATATATATATATATATATATATATATATATATATATATATATATATATATATATATATATATATGGTGCATCTTATGAAGAATTATGTTCAGAATGCCTTTTGATGGTAATTGAAATGAATAAATAAAGCCGACAACCGGCCACATTCCTCTACTTGTTTTGACTAATGCATATAAACCGTGCCCTACGTTCTAGTCTACCACAAAGGCGTTGTTAACTTATGTAAAGGCTTGCACAGAATGAAGCCAAATCTACTAATCGGACATATCACCGGCTACCTGTTGTGCAAAGTAAACAAACATACTTCTTTTTCTATGGCATCATGCGTGCTCGTAAGGGGAGTATTGTTATTGGCAGGGAAAATATTACAATATCAGGATTGAAAAACTATATTTTCTATATTTACCTTTTCTTATTTCTTATATTGCTTACAAAAATCAACAAGTTAAGAAGAACGTGATGTCCCTCGAAGATGGGAATTACTATCCATCAGACTAGATTCGTGTAACCTTCGCCGGACCTGCACTTCCGAGCTACGTTGAAGTGGGAGGAGCTCGTTTACCTGAGCGTCTGTTTGTACCGCGGGTCATGAATTGTTCGAATTGCAAGCAGCTTGGTCACACGGCCACCTACTGTAGCAACAAGCAATGGTGCGTTAATTGTGGGGAACGCCATGCGGATGATACTTGCAGTAGGCCCGCTGAGAAGTGTGCTTACTGTGGGGAGAATCCGCATGAACTTTTGACATGCCCAACGTACAAACTTCGCGCGGATAAACTGAAGCGATCTGCCAAAGATCGCTCCAGACGCTCCAGATCACCCTATGTGCCAGTCCGGGGCGTCCTGGCAAGCCGTGACCACCCCTACATTTTTCTTATCTACATCCTTTTGAAAACTATTGATGTCCAAGTTTAATACATTTTCCCCTCTCATTCACAGTAGAACCTCGTCAACCTCTCCCTGTATCTACAATATGGCATTGCTTCACGAGTCTACGATGCATACCTTTCTTGATAACTGTCCATCCAGAACATCACGACACACGTCACAAGAACATCATGACAGCATCGGATTGCCAATAATCATCCGAAATATCGACCCTCCCCTCATCCCTGCGATTACAGGATGGATAAAGTGTGCATATCCCCCACAATCATCAACCTCTACAGTGCCATTGAACGACTATCAGGCTTATTTTCCCTTTTTCGTATAGTGTATAGTTCACATACGGAACGTTACAAAACGCTCGATTATCCTATTGCGAATATTATGACATTCTTTTTTAAAGATATTTATGGTAAGTGATTTCATGAGTGTTGCCAGCTTTGATGAAACGTTTTCATTACAAGTAACGGACTGGTAATTTGTCTCGAAATATTCTCTCCAGTGCGATAAAAAACAAATAAACAACTTTTGTTACATACAATATTGCTTCCCCACTAAAATATTTAAGTATAGTATACTTGGTAAATTGTTTTAAAAATGGGGTCGTACTATTACATGGTATAAAGCATGGCTCACAAGCAGTATAGTTTTTCGGGACACTTTTAAGAATGTATCTTGCAATATGGTACACTAGATTACGTTTTGAGTTATCGAACACGCTATCGTCAAAAATCTGTTCAGAATACTTTAATTCCTCAAAATCCACCTGAAAAAAGGAAGACATTTTAGACCCAGACTATATTTGGTGTTATCCATCTGGTTTACTTTTTTCCATCTGTTCATTATACTCTTTTTGATCTGATTTGATATGTTTGACTTACGGATGCCTTCTGTTAAGTTCATTAACCATTTTATATCGTCCGACTTTTAAGATGATGAAGGAATTTCAGACATGAACTGTGATAAAGAAAACAACTTCTAATTATCTTTAAATTGAAGAGCACTTTGACGTTATTGAAGCAGTATTCTTGCAATAAATTTAAATCACTTAAAGTTCAAGTAATAATTAATTTCATTTTTCAAAAATCAATGATACAAGAAATTAGCAATAAATGTTAAATTCGTGGAACAAAATGATTTATTGAATAAAATTTAAAAAATTAAAATCAATACATAACCAACCCCCTTAGTTACTGTAAAAGTCTTGTTTTGGTATTATAGTATAACATTGGACTTCACTGCAAATGGTTATTATTGTTCTATCACAGTGACATGGTTTCGTTACTGTTCTATTCGAGTGTCAAGTTCATCAGAGAAAAACCCGCCTAAAATACAGACACTTTATATAACAGACTAGCGGAGAGAACAACAGTAAAACTAGCAACCATGAATGTAAACTAGCATCACGAAAGCTCCCATAAGCTTTGCATGGGCTTCCTCTCGCACTTCCCCTCTCAAAACCGTCATGCTCGTTTGGCTGCATATTTTGACAGTCCGTTTGACTGCAATTTTTGACACTTTGCTAGTCTGTGTATAAAGTGTATGTAGCCTAGAATATCCTGAGTCCTGCATTGGGTTGAATTCTTTCAATAAATTCAAACACGTTATTCATTGATTAAATAGCATTCAATAAATTAAATGAAGTAATGTTTGAAATGGTTTTCGCTGGGATGTTCCGTTTACCACGATAAAGTTGGTCAATTTTTCATTCAGTTTGAATTTATTTTGTAATTTGATCAAAGTCACTCAAAGTTACAGCAAAGATTCCGGTTGCCAGAAAAAAATAAATAGTCTGTAATCTACGCAGTGTTGCGCATTCCTCTGTATGGGACCCTGTATACAGACTATAGTCTACCATTTGCTTTTTTAAAAAATAGTTAAGATTAGAAATTTTCTACACCCCTGCAACAAAAATGTACCAAAATAGTTTCCGTCCCACGAAAATTCTGAATGTAACAATTTGGATTATTAAGTAAATTTGCCAAGATTGGGAAGTGTTCAAAGAGTCTGATGAATCTATTCAACACTAGTTATCCTCTAGGGAGAGATATGCGGTGGAAAAAAGGCAAACTAGCAACGGTAAATATCGCGATAAAAAACTAGCATCACTTATTGCGAACCAAGTTTAGCCACGGTGTGAATATAAAATGACCTTATTACAAAAAAATAAGCTTCGCTAAATCTTTCGCTATTCGATAGCAGATCTTTTTACCTTTAATTTAAGACTTGTTTGAAAATAATCCACCGAGGGTCAACGAACATTTTTATTTTTTAAATTCAATTTGGCGAACTATCGCCAAAAGAAGGGGCCAAAATAATCAATCATGCCATATGTATTCAATAACATATAAAATGGTTTCAATTTGAGAATATATTCCTTGTTTTGACGTGAGTCTTTGTTTCTTCCTTTTTCAGGGTTTTTATAGAAACGTGTACACTGGAACACAGAAAGAGAAAGAATGACTGGAACGCACAGCGGTCCCAAAGAGCAAAAACAGGGTTTTTTGGATTGCGTCAAAACGGTTGACTCTAGCGTAATGGTGTCTTCAAGAAAGTTTCTTGGAGTAGAACTCCTCTTCTTTCTGCCTTATCGGATTGATGATTCATCCCCCTAATAGTGAGTTACGAATTTTTTTTCGTCGATGATTCAGATAGACAAATACTTCTTTCGGTTAGGTTGTAGAGAAACTCGTTACAAACCTTTTACTTGAAGACTTCAACTCTCTATCTTTTAAGTGTTTAGAGATATGGGGCATTATTGGTTAAAGGCCCCTTAAAAATAGTTTTTTCCTCATAAGTTTTCTTCTAGATTTTTTCCAGTTCTAGAACATTATTTGGACTATTAAACTGCATTACTTTGCCGACGACAGAAACTTGCTGTCGCGAGTATGTGTGGAGATATTCACATTTTTTTTTATTAAAAATAGCTCGTTTTCCAATGCCGATACCTTTTAAACGGGCAAAAACGGGCAAACCAATTTATAAACAAATTAAAGTGCAAGAAAAGAACAACAAATGCTGGAAAAATCAAATCTCCCCGAGGTGAAATCGAAATACTAGAGCTGAAGTTTCTTCATTCTCACCGTTCCGGTCATTCTTTCTCTGTCTGTTTTCCAGTGGACACGTTCCTAAAATTATATTTAAGTAGTTTATTACAAGATTTATTAAATAAATCTAATCAATCGTGAATGTTATACTGGTTTTAGCATCATTAAAGTTATCACTTCTTTTTGGAAAAGGTTGTTGATCGCATGATCAACAATTCCATAAATATCTCAATAAATACCTTAGAATAAGATGGTCAATTCCACATATGGAAAATTTTTGTAAGATAGAGAGAAATCCTTTTTATTTAACACCCAAAATGCCTACACTGGTCAAGTTAAGGTTGAGATATTGATCAATTAAAAAAAATGTGACAAAGTTTCATGGTTTGAAAGTATTTACTATAAACGCTATATCTCAGCCTCCCGACCGAATTTTCAATATTTATTCACGAAAACTTTTGTAATGAATAGTATTTTCTAATAAATGCCTTTAGTTTAATGAAAAAAATATTGATTTGTGAGGATTTTCTTTTTGTTTTCTTTTCTTTTTTTATCACACACATCAACAGGCCGTACTCGGCCCCAATGATGGAAACTTAAACTAATTACATCTAAAAAACTGCAGGAATCGATTTCTTAATGATATCCGAGACAAATGAAAGTCGAACAGGTGCGACACACGATTGAAGAGGCGTTGTAGTCCCGTGATAGCGGTATTAGCTGTTTGAATAGTTCGTCAAAACGGCAATCTCAGAAGAACGTTTCCGCGTAACGTTCTGGATCTTGCTTGGATGTTAACTCGCTCTAGTAAATCTGGAGAATCAATGCGTCCTGACAGAAGATCAGAGATGAATAAGGCTCTTGCAGTTTCTCTACGACGCTGGAGAGTATCGAGCTGGATGAATTGACACCGACTCTCGTAGCTTGGTAGACGAACAGGATCGCGCCATGGCAGGCGTCGAAGAGCATACCGTATAAATTTTCGTTGAACGCCTTCAATTCGATCGCTGCTGTTCATGTAATTCGGGTTCCAGACTCCCGAACAATACTCCAGCGTGGAGCGCACTAAAGAGCAGTAGAGGCTTTTACGGAAAATGAAGCCCAGGCTTCCCGATGCTTTACCAACAACATACGAAATGTGATTCTTAAATGTAAGTTTCGAATCTAACAGCACTCCAATATCCTTAACGCAGCTCACCCGGGAAACAAGAGCTCCAGACAAGTTATATTCAAACTCAATGGGATCTTTTTTTCTGGGGAACGATATCACAGAACATTTCGCCGGATTCAGAATCATTGGGTTATTTTCACACCATCTGCTGAAAGTGTCGAATTGCTGCTGCAAATATTGTGCGTCCGTTCGGCTCCTTATTCTGTTGAAAATTTTTAGATCATCTGCATACGACAACCGTGGTCCTTTCAGCTGATAGTTTACATCGTTGAAATAGAAAGTGAATATAAACTCAAAGAGCTTGGAAATGGCACAGAGCGCAGAAATTCCTCGATAATTGTCAATGTTTTTCTTATCACCTTTTTTGTTGACAGGAAAGATGAAAGCTGCTTTCCACAATTGAGGAAAAATCGCGGTTGTCAGTGACATTTTGAATAGTTGACAGAGTGGCTCCACCAAACCAGATATACACTTTTTCAAAAACACAGCAGGGACACCATCTGGCCCAGGAGATGACGATGCTTGAAGCTTGGATGACATTTTGAATAGTTGACAGAGTGGCTCCACCAAACCAGATATACACTTTTTCAAAAACACAGCAGGGACACCATCTGGCCCAGGAGATGACGATGCTTTAAGCTTGGATGCTGCTGATACAATATACAATATACATAAACTTTCTTAATGCTGCTCTTTTCGCAGTTTTTAGCTGACGTAGCTCGGCTGTCTGCCAGGGGGATTGATCACTTCGTTGATTACACTTTGGGACATGACGATCGATAAGGTAGCTCATTATATGGCAGAATGTTTCAGCGGCGGAGTTCACATCATCCTTGCTTAGCACAGAATCCCAGTTAATACTTTGTAAAATATTCAAAATGCTGCTATAGTCGGCCCGCTTATAATTGTAACACACGGTGGGTGCGTGGCTCGAAAACTTCATAGGCGGTACGTCCTGGAGTGTAAGATGTAGAGGCGGATGGTGGCGAACATACTTTACTAGCGGGGTGAGGGCGGTGGAAATATGCGGCGATTGATCTCTGGCATTAACGAAGCATAGATCTAAAATCCGGTCGTTCTCGTTCGTGGTGCTGTTGATCTGCTGAAGTGTACCCGTGCTATAGCCATCCAGAAGAGTAATGCTGCCAGGATGAAAAACAGATTCGTCTGGGTCGGGTTGTAGAAATCCGTTATGAACGGAACACCACTTTATTGTAGAAAGGTTGAAATCGCCGAGAATCATGATTTCGTCAGTGAGTTGCGCCATCGCGGAAACAGAAGTCAATGATTCAGAATGAGAATCAACTAATGCAGAGTCGCGAATTTTATCGGGAGGGAAATAAACCATACATATATATATAATGTTCGATTTCCCAATTTTATCGCTGCCCATACTTTTAATCCACGACGCACAGCGAGCAAAACACCGCCACCGGAGGATTTTTTGCTGTTGAGAGGGCTACGATCACATCTGAGAACCTCGTAGTCAGAGCAAATCACCTGGCTGGAAAGAGTCTGCTCATTTAGCCATGTTTCTGTCAATGCGATGATGTCGTAACAGCAGTCCGAGGTAGCTTGGCGATAGGTATTTGCACAGGAATTCATGCCTCCCACACAGGGTGGCCAACCCTACGGATTTTCCCGTAGATCTACGGATTTCTGTCCTTTCTACGGATCTACGGATTAACTCGTGAAATCTACGGAATTTTTCAAAATTTCTTCAGAATTTTACGGAAGTTTAGTAAAAAAAATACGTATTCGATTTCATGACATCAAATAGACAATCATGCATGTTTTGTATTCCGAAGCCAATCGAATCGTAATCGGTTGATGAATTTGAGTAGGAATACACAAGAATCCCGAATTATATTTCTGCAAAATTTGACTGGTATTCAATCTAGAACATTTAAATTAAAGTTCGTATAGTTCGTTCATTTGAAGTACAGAGGAACGCGAATTCCTATAATGGACGATTAGGGCTTTCTCTCATGAAGGCAAATGGGGAATACTATTGGTACCTTTGAGCCAATATTAACTCTGGGTTGAAAACGTGAATAATTTCTTCGATGATAAACAAATTCATAAAATGTTATCGGACCCAGTACTGAACTTAATTTTGTTTCTTGCGATAGTGTGACAGATCACCGATAAACTCAACAGATTATTCGCATCGAGAAAATCGGATTAGTATTATAGGTCAGAAGACTGAAGCTGAAACAAACATTGGGATATTTTGTGGAACCAGAAAATCTTGTTCAAATTTGTGCAGTTACTGAAACCAACTCTAAAAACTTTGAACATGTTCGAAGAAATTGTTAGGATATCTGTATTGAGTTATCTATCTATATTTATATCCGGAAATTCAATATTGAATTTTTTACACCAATACGAACCAATACAACTAGGTAAGGGCTCTCGATTTTAATAATTGCTCTTTAGAAGACTAACCCTATATTTTGGGAATACAACTTGTGAACTTATCATCTGTTTGTGGAATTTAAGGTAGTCCATGATTCAGTGCAATAAAATCAGTTGTGGTCTCAGATAATGTTTGAACTTGACTTCCCGACAAATTGAATAGTTTAGGTTAAAAACAAGCTTCATCTTTGGCTATTAACCATCCGACTCGTCTGTGACGCTTGCTGTACTGAAGCTGAACAATGCACTTTCTGATTTGTTGTTGAAGAGTGATTGAAAGTGCGATACCAAGAACAGCTGTGCGAAAGGAACACAACTACCATTAAAAGATCCGCATGCTTCTTGGTTTCTGGGTGACTTAGACACCATTGTAGTCGACCGTAGAGCAGTGGAAGAGGTTTTTTTTCCTTTTAAAAGAGAGGCTGCCAATATCGGTCTGTCATTCGTAACCGAACTTTGTACCGAGAAACAAGTGCTTTTTGTTCTCTCCGGTGTGGTTTAGTTTTTTCGGTAGTACGAAGGTGCTTGGTGTGGCAGAGGCTGCAGTAAAGCATTACTAACAGTCCCGCGAGTGATAATTATTACCTGCGATATCGGTGAAGGTAGTGCAGTGAAGTGCGTTACTAAACAGTTTTCTTGTCTGAAAGACGGCTTTGTTTAGACGAGCTATATCAGCTCTCTACTGTGTGAAGGTCACTCGGGTGACGGATAAAACAAACGAAGGATCAATTTACCTACCAGCTCGTCAGGAACCAACTGGTGAAGTGTTTCGTGTTTTACTTTTCCTATCCATTTTTTTTTCTTTTTATTGCTTTTGATTTTTTTTATTTTGATTTAAGTTAAACAGTGCGGTCGAGCGTGTTGCTCCCGCAACAAAATGGAACAAACAGAAGGATCACCCTCCGAAGACGAATCTTATGGGGAAGAAGAACGTATATCTGATTCGGAGTCAAATAATGTTATGGTCGATCCACTTCCCACCAATGTCTCACAGCCCCCCCGAGTCAAGGTTTACCAGGATGGATCCGCTGGTCCTTGGGTGGTATACTTTCGGCCCACAAATAAACCGTTAAACAGCATAACTGTTGCACGGGAGCTGACAAAACGTTACTCGGCCGTAACCGAGATTAAAAAGGTTCAGTCAGATAAACGTAAGCAATAGCCTCTTACGCTGGAGTATCGCGTCTACATCCCTTCTCGTGATGTGGAGATCGACGGTGTGGTAAGTGATGCGGGTCTAACTGTCGATGATCTGATGAATGATGGGGCTGGCCGCTTTGAGGACCCTAACCTTCAATCAGTTAAGATTTTGGAGTGCAAGCAATTGCACTCAAAGTCCATCGAAGATGGTAATTACTATCCATCAGACTCGTTTCGCGTAACCTTCGCCGAATCTGCACTTCCGAGCTACGTTGAAGTGGGAGGAGCTCGTCTACCTGTACGCCTGTTTGTACCGCGTGTCATGAATTGTTCCAATTGCAAGCAGCTAGGTCACACGGCCACCTACTGTAGCAACAAGCAAAGGTGCGGTAAATGGGGGGAACGCCATGCGGATGATACTTGCAGTAGGCCCGCTGAGAAGTGTGTTTACTGTGGGGCGAATCCGCATGCACTTTTGACATGTCCAACGTACAAACTTCGCGCGGATAAACTGAAGCGATCCGCCAAAGATCGCTTCAGACGCTCTTACGCAGAAATGCTTAAATGAGCTGTTCCACTTATCTTCGAAAACCCATTCGCTCTCTTTCCAACTGACGATAACGCCTCTAACGACCCTGGCGAGGGGCATTCTTTGGCTCCGCTTGGAAACTCTAGGAAAAGACCTAATCAAAACTCACCTGAACTTCCTCGTAAGGGTCCTAGGTTGTCCCAAACAAGGGTACAAAATAAAAATAATTCATCAACTGGAAGTGCTGGTACAAATCCGAAGATAATACCTCCTGGTTTTGGGAAATTGAGATACAACCAGGAGTTCCCAGCACTCCCCGGGGTACCAAAAATCCCAAGTGCTCCAATTTTACAGTCAGAAACTCAACCTAAAACGGGATTTCTTAAATTTTCTGACATTGTGGACTGGATATTCACAGCTTTCAACATTACCGATCCTATGAAAAGCTTGCTGGTTGCTATTCTACCAACAGTAAGAACATTTTTAAAACAGTTGACTGAACAATGGCCCCTCCTTACAGCGATCGTATCCTTCGTTGGCTAACTTATTAGACGGAATCAGGGATCTGATCACTGTTTTACAGTGGAACTGCAGAAGTATTATCCCCAAAATTGATTCATTAAAACACTTGCTAAATTACAATCATTGTGATGCATTTTCCCTATGTGAAACATGGCTAACTTCTAATATAAACATCAACTTCCAAGATTTTAACATTATCCGCTTGGATCGAGAAGACTCATATGGAGGGGTACTTTCAGGGATCAAAAAGTGCTGCTCCTTCAATCGAATCAACCTCCCTTCGACGCCAGGCATTGAAGTTGTCGCTTGTCAAACAACAATCAAAGGCAAAGATCTTTGCATTGCTTCTATTTACATTCCTCCTAGGGCCATGATGCGATATCGAAGATTCTCCAACGTGATTGAACACCTTCCCTCACCCCGCCTGCTTCTTGGAGACTTTAACTCTCACGGTACGGGGTGGGGCTGTCTATACGACGATAATCGATCTTCGACAATTCATGACCTTTGTGACAACTTCAATATGACAATTCTGAACACAGGGGAAATGACACGGATTCCTAGACCACCTGCGCAAGCAAGTGCACTGGACATATCTTTATGCTCGACATCACTACGGTTAGATTGCAAGTGGAAGGTAATATCTGATCCCCACGGTAGTGACCACTTACCAATTGTAATTGCAATCACCGCTGGTTCAAGACCTTCGGAACCAATCAATATTCCCTATGACCTCACACGAAACATTGATTAGAAGAGCTACGCCGCTGAGATATCCAAAACTATCGATTCAATACAGGTACTTCCCCCGGAGGAAGAATATAAGTTTTTGTCCAACTCGATTCTCGATAGCGCGATTCAAACTCAGACGAAACGAGTGCCCGACGTGAACACCCAAAAACGTTCTCCCAACCCGTGGTGGTACAAAGAGTGCTCAGACGTGTACGCGGAGAAAGCTGCCGCGTATAAAACCTTCCGGAGCGACGGGTTAGTTGCTAGTTATCGAGTGTACGCGATATTAGAAAAGCGAATGAAAAATTTAATGAAAGCTAAGAAACGCAGTTACTGGCGCCGGTTTATCGACGGGTTAACAAGAGAAACATCGATGAGCACTCTTTGGGGCACGGCCCGACGTATGCGAAACCGAAACAGTACTAACGAGAGCGTGGAATATTCAAACCGTTGGATATTCGATTTCGCCAAGAAGGTTTGTCCAGATTCCGCCCCGGTACAGAAAATCTACCGCGCCGCGTCGCCTTACAATACCGCGAACGAAACACCGTTTACGATGGTGGAGTTCTCACTTGCTCTCTTATCATGTAACAATAAAGCCCCGGGGCCAGATAGAATCAAATTCAACTTGTTGAAGTATCTGCCAGACTCTGCCAAAAGACGCTTGTTGAATTTATTTAATAGGTTTCTTGAGGGTAACATTGTCCCACATGACTGGAGGCAGGTGAGGGTCATCGCCGTCCAAAAACCAGGAAAACCAGCCTCCGACCACAATTCGTATCGTCCGATTGCAATGCTGTCCTGTATACGGAAGTTATTCGAAAAATGATCTTGTTTCGCCTCGATAATTGGGTCGAAACAAATGGCTTACTGTCAGATACACAATTTGGCTTCCGCAAAGGCAAAGGGATGAACGATTGCCTTGCGTTGCTCTCAACAGAAATTCAAATGGCATATGCTAACAAAGAGCAGATGGCATCAGTATTCTTGGGTATTAAGGGGGCTTTCGATTCAGTTTCTATCAACATTCTTTATGAGAAGTTGCACCGGCATGGTCTTTCGCCAATTTTAAATAACTTTTTGCTAAACCTGTTGTCTGAAAACAAATGCATTTCTCGTATGGCGATTTATCGACATCACGATTTAGCTATATGGGCCTTCCCCAGGGCTCATGTCTAAGCCCTCTCCTCTACAATTTTTACGTGAATGACATTGACGAATGTCTTGTCAATTCCTGCACGCTAAGGCAGCTTGCAGATGACGGTGTGGTCTCTATTACAGGTCCTAAAGCCGTCGACTTGCAAGGACCACTGCAAGATACTTTGGACAATTTGTCTGCTTGGGCTCTCCAGCTGGGTATCGAGTTCTCCACGGAGAAAACTGAGCTAGTCGTATTTTCTAGAAAGCGTGAACCAGCGCAACTACAGCTTCAGTTAATGGATAAAACTATTGCTCAGGCTTCAACATTCAAATATCTCGGGGTATGGTTCGACTCTAAAGGTACCTGGGGATGTCACATTAGGTATCTGAAACAGAAGTGCCAACAAAGGATCAACTTTTTCCGTACAATAACTGGAACATGGTGGGGTGCCCATCCAGGAGAACTAATCAGGTTGTACCAAACAACGATATTATAAGTGTTGGAGTACGGATGTTTCTGCTTTCGCTCCGCTGCGAACATACACTTCATCAAACTGGAGCGAATCCATTATCGTTGCTTGCGTATTGCCTTGGGTTGCATGCACTCGACCCATACGATGAGTCTCGAAGTGCTGGCGGGCGTTCTTCCGCTGAAAAATCGATTCTGGGACCTCTCATATCGATTGCTTATTCGATGCGATATTCTGAACCCATTGGTGATTGCAAATTGCGAAAGGCTTGTCGAGCTTAATTCTCAGACCCGATTCATGTCCTTGTACTTCGATTACATGGCACAGAACATCAATTCATCTACGTATAACGTCAACCGTGCTCATCTCTTAGATACTTCTGATCCAACGGTATTTTTCGATACATCCATGAAGGAAGAGATTTGTGGAATTCCGGATCATATTCGCCCACAAGTGGTCCCAAATATTTTCTATAACAAATACCATCAAGTCGACTGCGCCAAAATGTTCTACACTGACGGATCAATTCTCGACGGGTCCGCAGGCTTCGGTATCTTCAACGAAAATCTTGCTGCCTCATTCAAACTCAATGATCCTGCTTCAATTTACGTCGCAGAATTAGCTGCCATTCAGTATACTCTCGGGATCATTGACACCCTGCCCACAGACCATTACTTCATCGTTTCGGATAGTCTCAGCTCCATTGAGGCCATCCGTGCGGCGAAGCCTAGAAAGCACTCATCGTATTTCCTGGGGAAAATACGGGAATATCTGAGTGCTTTATCTGAAAAATCTTACCAGATTACCTTGGTTTGGGTCCCGTCACATTGTTCTATTGCGGGCAACGAGAAGGCGGACTCTTTAGCCAAGGTGGGCGCATTAGAAGGCGACACTTACGAAAGACCAATTTGTTTCAATGAATTTTTCAGTATCTCTCGTCAGACGACGCTCGATAGTTGGCAAACCTCATGGAGCAGTGGGCATCTGGGACGGTGGCTACATTCCATTATCCCGAAGGTATCAACGAATGCTTGGTTTAAGGGGTTGGATGTGAACCGGGACTTTATTCGTACGATGTCAAGGATCATGTCCAATCATAACTCGTTTGAAAGTAATCATTGTGTTTGTAAGAACGGCTATCACGACATCGAGCATGTTGTTTGGCTGTGCGCAGAGTACTGTGTTGCCAGGTCCCAACTAATAGATTCCCTTCGGGCCCGAGGTAGATCACCCTATGTGCCAGTCCGGGACGTCCTGGCAAGCCGTGACCACCCCTATATTTTTCTTATCTATATCTTTTTGAAAACTATTGATGTCCAAGTTTAATGGATTTTCCCCTCTCTCATTCACAGTAGAATCTCACCAACCTATCCCTGTATCTACAATATGGCATTGCTTCACGAGTCTTCGGTGCATACCCTTCTTGATAACCGTCTATCCAGAACATCATGACACACCTCACATGCAGATGATATAGAGAACATCATGACAGCATCAGAGTGCCAATAATTATCCGAAATATCGACCCTCCCCTCGCCCCTGCGATTACAGGCTGGAGACTACAACACTACAATAAAGTGTGCATATCCGCCACAATGATCAATCAGCAAACGACGATGTCAATTACACAATATGTATCCCACTTCCTACCTTTTTCCTTTACTTACATAAGAGGGGAGCAAGCCGCCCCTAAATACGGCTTTCCCTTCCCCCACTAACATGTGACATGTAATTTAAAAAAAAAATGAATTATCGGCCTCGTTAAGCTACAGCATTTGGGCCTAAATAAACGTATATAAGATAAAAAAAATATCGGTCTGAGTATAAACTCTGGCAAAATAAAATAAATTGTAGTTGATAGAGAACCAGATCGCCAGCACGGTGTTAGTTCCGAGATAGAAATTGACGCGACAACAGGTTGTCCACGAGTTCATATATCTTGGAAGACTAGTGACATTAGTGACAGTCGTTGGAAAAAAGCGGATTGCTGCTGTAAATGGCATCTTCTACGATTTACGTATTCAAGTAAAGTCCCGCAGCCTATGGACACACACAAAACTCTTTTCATACATATCGCTGATACTCCCTGTTGCTCTATTCAGATATGAGGTGCGGTCGTTGACGGAAATTGATTATCAACTGGTATGCAAACATGAAAGGCTTATAAAGTACAGCAGACTACAAATAACCGGGTATGTAGCTAGTTTGCAGGAAAAGAAAACAACTAAAGTTCTGTTCAGTTGTGAACCTGGATGTCGTTGGTGCAGATCCCGCACTCGAGAAATATGTGAGCCTTTTTCGCTCCAAATTGGAATATAGCCTTAGGCAAGAATGTCATGCCAACGAAACGATGATTGGATTTCCTCAAACAAGTTTTTTTTGAGCACACGAAGTAGTTCGACGACATAAACTTTAGAAAGGTATGCCAGTACTCCGTTTATATGCAGAAAATTGTGCGTGACATGTCTCCGCAGAATTACATAATTTACTCCCATTTAACGATGAATTCCCAGATGCACTAGTGTCATGCGAAAATAATGGTCTTGGCAGAATCAAACTCAATTTTTGAAGTATCTGATGATCCGACAAAGAGTCGATAGATGAATTCATACAACTGATTTCTGCAGAAAGGCATTGGTCCACGCGACAGGAGACATGTAACATTGTTATTCATATATAACCAGCATTCGACCACAATTTGTATCGGTCGATTGCATTACTCTACACCCATTGGATGAAGGTAAACGGCTTGTTATCAAAATTCAATTTGCCTTTCGCAACGGGAAGGGTACAAATGATTTTCCTACGCTGTTTTCGGCGAAAATTCAACTAGCATACGCAATAAAGAGCGACTAGTTTGTCTATTCGTCGCCAATAAAGGACCATACGATTCTGTTGCAATTGTTATCTGGAAAAACTTCACCGTTAGTTCTAAGTAACTATTCGTATAAGTTCGTACAATTTTAAATAACTATTTGTATAAATTGTTGTTTCCATAAGCCGTGGTTTCTGTCACAGAGCTACAGATTTGCGAAAAACAATGCAAGGTATATTTCAACATTTTTGAACTCTGGCTGGAAATTCGCGTATCGAGTTCCCCAAGAAGGAAATTGAGCTGGTTTTCAATGAAGCATGGTCCAGCTTAACTTCAACTTCTAATAAAGGATAGAATGATCGCTGAAGTTTCGCATTTAAGTACTCGAAGGGTAGTTCGATTCATAATGCATTTGAAAAAGATACATCCGGATCCGATATCGTTATACTAAATGTCAGCAAGGAATTAATTTTATTCGCGCATTAATTTGATCTTGGCATGGTGTTTACCTATGAAACTTAAAAAGATTGTATCAAATAACTATATTCTCTGTAACTGAGTATGGGAGCTGCGTTTCGGTTCAGCCACAAACACTTGTATTATCAACGTGAAACGAATACAGTTGCGTTGTTTGTATATTGCCCGAAATCGAATTCTGGGATATCCCTTCAGCCACGTGCGCAAAGTATTAATTCCTTTACGTGTGTTTCTCTCACATTCAGATTACACGTTCTGCATAGAATACACGTCCATAGAAGAGAATTTTCGCAGAAGTCCGCATCATCTACGTTCGCTGGTTATACACACTATGCACATCTCTTTCATATTAGAATCACTGATAGTGAAATATGCGTGTATGGCAAGAGTTACCAAGACATCGAGCATATTGTTTGGTCATAAGATTCCTTAAATGTCCGAGCTAGATCACTCAGTGTTCATATTCGTGATATCTTGGTCATCCGGGATCTGCCATTCATGTCGCTGATCTATTGTTTTCTAAAGATCGCAAATATGCTGATGTGAGTTCTTCCTAAAGTCAATTAATTCTCAGAAATTGAACCTCCATATTTTCGGTTTCTCGCATATACCAGCTATTGAGATTCTTCAGCACAGCTGTACGGCCCTTTAACCTATAAAACAGAGTCGTTGTTAGTTCTTTTATGTGTAAAGTATAATATGCAAATCAAATCAGAAGAGACTTTTTTTAATTATTCGCGATAATACATAGAAATGTAACTGACCTTATAGAGAGACTATTTAACCATACTTATGTTGTTTCATAACTTGATAATTCAAATGTAAACAGAAAAACTGATTAATACACTCAGGTTTTTTACGCGGTTTTTTGCGCGGTTTTTTACGCGTATTTTGAAATTTATGCGGTTTTCATTTACGCGGATTTTGAAATTTACGCGGTTTTCATTTATGCGGCCTGTATCTGAGTGAATTCCAAAGACAAAATATCAACTATTTCCTGATCTAAAACTGAAAAGTATTAACCCTCCGGCACTCGCGTCGTTGTATTTTGTGCAACACCTTCCGAAATTCTAACGAAATTTTCTTCCTTGCTCATTCGGGGAGCCATTCGCGCGAGTGCCGGAGGGTTAAGTGAAGTTGCTGAAAAAACGCCCCAGGGCTCCAATTCAGCTTTTTATTAACACGAAAAAGTTAAAAACTAAATCCAAGATAACAAAACGCTACATCAATTGGGATTGAAAAAGAATCCAAATTTACGTTAAAAATTGGATTCTGGCGGGTAAACTCAAAATCTACGGCTGACAGCGATGACTTATTAATTGACAGTCGGAAGCATTCGAGATAGAACAAACAGTTCCATCAGGAAAAACGGTTGATTCATCAACATAATTTTTAAAATACTTGCCAAAGAGGGCAATTTGGAAGTCCCTCCATTCCCAGAAACAGGGACTAAAAATATTGTTTTCGCTTTGTTTAATCATTGATCATTGATCGTTTTGTTCTATCATTGATATTAGCACTTTTTGTGAAAAACTTTTGAATGGAATTTATTCTCCAAGGTCCACAGAAAAATTAAAAAAATATTTAAAAAATAATCAGACTTCGAAAAAATTACGAAAACCGCTTATATACGACAATTTTACTCAAAATAGCCATTTTTCATAAATCGCATTTGTGGAACCACTAGATGATTTTTTTTAGAAACTAGATTTGTTCTACAAAAGTGGTTAAAATATGCTTATCTTTCATTATAGGGTTGAGCACCACGACGCACATTGATTTTTTTTGGTACAGCCTAATTTAGTATGTTTCATAAATCATGATATTTGGATTTGAACTAAAAAAATTAAAGAGTTGTGTACAGGACACGACCACGATGACAATAAAAATCTAGCTTTTTCAAGAGCGTGCAAATGAATTTTATCTATCACACATATCGACTCACGTTCTTGCTCACTCGCCTGTTTTCATATGTTACAATTTGCTATATACCCTCCCCATTAAAACATAATTTATTGAAGGTCTTTTAACGGTAATCTATTGATTAATCAAGTATCTTACTAGGTGATTGGGTAAAAATAGGCTGGTCTGTCAAGAAAATATATTCAAAAGAAAAGTTCTATATTGAGAACTGTGATGAGGAAGCCCACGCCCGCCAACGGAAATATACAGATTCTCCATGAAATATGAAATTTCATTTTCCATTTAAATTTTCAATAATGTACTTATGAACTTAAGTAAACAATCTTAAGGTTAAGTATTTCTTGATCGATTAGTGGTGGAAAAAATGATTTTTTTTGATAAATTGCATTGTTAGGGATCATTCATAAATGACGTAGCATTATATGGGGGAGGGGGGAGTTTTGTATTTTGTGATGATGTGTGACGACAGGGGGGTAGGGGGTTATGTCATGCTACGTAGCTTTTTTAAAGGGGAATAGAATAGAATTTAAAAAAAAATGCGTTGACAAGGGAGGGCAAGGTTACCGTCAAGCTACGTAATTATCAGGGGGGTATTTAGAGGTTTGTGACGAAATGCTACGATGGGGGAGGGGGGTGTTAAAAATCACTCAAAAATGCTACGTCATTTATGGATGGTCCCTTATACAACGTTCGCAATACCAGTTAAAACGGGTTTTTATGCTATCTTGGTGACATTTTTCTTGTTGCTAATTATTAAAACGTGTTATAACTCTGTAGTGCAAACATTGTATTATTAAACCAATTCTGCAGCGTTTTATGTTATATAGGTGTTTTATGTGGTAATAGGACTGACATAATTATATCATCAGTAAAGCGGTTTGTTTCATAATTTAAAACCGATTTATTTTAAAATTTAAATTAGTTAACCCAACCGTTCTATTTGTTGTATACTTTAAAACGCAATTAGAACTGTGTTTTAAATACATAGGGCAGGACAGATATTCTGACTGGATAAACTGGGAAAACAATTTTAAGTCCAGTAACGCTTAAGACATGGCTTGAATTTGAATCGAAAAAGAACACCCGGTTTAACTGCTGCTGGGACGGTAGGTTGTGTTTTAAAATTTTCCGTTGTGTGCAGTACGAAACAAAAGTGTTTGAAATTAGAAAACAAAAAGTTCTGCTGGGAATGTGCTTGTTTCCGATGTAATTACACTCAGGTTTTTTACGCAGGGGATACAGGCAGTGTAAATGAAAACCGCGTAAATTTCAAAATCCGCGTAAAAAACCTGAGTGTACTCTCCTATATAAAATACTACGCTGCTGAACAGTGCAATAACTACAGAAGCACGTTGTCAGATGCCTTACTGATAAAAACATATAACCGAAATATGAAACATTTGAAAACCAATAGGCTCTTTACCCTGCGCAGCTACAAAGCGCCGTAAACATGGATTAACAAGTTACAACGCACACGCATTCATAAAAATAAATATATTTTTTCAAACGCAACACTCTTAAGCAGCACACACCGTATTGAATTAAATCCAAACCGCCCCACCCACCCACTTTACAAATCATTCTGACACCGCACAGTGGCGGGTCTTCAAACGAAAGTCGGACAAAACCTCAAATGTTACCTAATTTGGCTGAAAATCACAATTTAAGCTAATTTTGAGGTGCTGAGCTCATTTATGATGTCAAAAGTTGCAAAATATTGAATGCATTTTTCCATAGAGTGTCATTGAACCTTTCTTATATCTATGATCCCATTTTCATAATAGATTTTCCGTTAATGTTCACCAATGTCAGCAATATCATAAAAAATGAAGAACGCTACTTTAAATCCATTGTATAACGTGTTGGTTTACTGTAGATTGTCTAACTATTTCACACAAAACACCGTGCGCCTCCATACCAGCAACAAAGCTTCAAAATCTCCAAAAACTTTTTTGCGCACCTAGGCGCAGAACGAGACCATGATATTCGAAAAGTAGAGGTTATTTTCCATAGAATGTATACTATATGACCGTTTCGAAATGATTCAGAAATTTGTGCAGAATACATTAGTGAAAAAAGTATTTTTAATCTGACCACCTCAAACATATTCAAACTAAAAAGTCATAGTTCCAAGCAAATTTTCCAAATGTGTTTTATTTACTAACCAAGTTCTTTCGTTCCTCTACACAATGAAACTAGTTGTGCTAAAATCGGACCAAAATCAAAAGAGCAACATGTATTTGAAGTGAACAGAGCAATTGTGGATTCGGAAATGAAATTCATTAAAAAGTCCGGACTTTGCTACGTTTAAACTCATGTTAAAAATCGTGTTCTTATCCAATGATGATAAAATTTTGAATATGCATCATTCAATATATGAGACATTTAGGAATTATATATATATATATATATATATATATATATATATATATATATATATATATATATATATATATATATATATATATATATATATATATATATATATATATATATATATATATATATATATATATATATATATATATATATATATATATATATATATATATATATATATATATATATATATATATATATATATATATATATATATATATATATATATATATATATATATATATATATATATATATATATATATATATATATATATATAAATATTTAAAAAAAAAATTTGAGGTTTTGGCCAGCCTCCAGCCACTGTGCACCGTGTTGGTACCCGAAAAATCCGCACACGGCCACCGCTGCCGAAAATGCATAGCGTCTACCGCTTATTGTAGTGCTCATACGCTGCAGCCATGATCTTACCCGTTCGACATTAGAACAAAAACTGATTCAAACGTGTACGCGTCACCTCTATTTATAAACTAACCGTATTGGCGAATCAAAGCATGATTGACTCACAGATGACAAATATGTAAAGATGATGATGGGAAATTTGACATCCGTCAAACTACGTTCAATTTTTTGGTATTTACGGAAGCTTCTCTAATATCTTCACGACGGAATCCAAAACAGCAAGAAAAACGTTAGGTAAGTTATAGAAATCTATGAAAAATATAACTGCAAAAATCTGACGTTACTTAAATAGTTTTATTTTACGACATTGGTTATTTTTCAGAAAAGAAAAAATGTGTTGTTCACGCGTGCCTGAGCTATTTTGGAGCATCCGGAAGTTTTACCACCTTTTTCAAAATTCCCTATCCAGTGTTTCATAAATGAAAGCAGCTCTTCCACTTCTCCGGTAAGCGCCGAAATTATATGTTCAGCTCATTTCACTTCGGCGGATATTATTGCAAGTAAGAAAAGTTGCGAAAACCGCATATTCTTCCCTTATTGGAAGGACGGATTCTCCGACATAATGCAAGACGTTCATGGTCGCAATATGATAAAAATAACATAACCTTTTCCAATTCAGAGTAGGTTTTGCAATACTTCAACTGAACTATAACTTTACCAAATTGCGCAATAAAGTTAAAAGAATTTCCTACCATCATTTTTATATTCTATATCAAAATAATTTGTATTTACCTGTAAAAATATCGTTTAGAAATTCACTTTCTCTATTCGTGATCTAACGCTGGATGTCTACCGCCAGACGGCACGAGAGTGCAATGATGAAGTTTTCATTTTCATCTGTCAAAACACATTGGAAAGTAAATTTTGAATTTTATAAATTCAATCAATATTATAATTAAATGTTCTTTCTTCTAATGAAAAGTAATATTGATGAAGAAAATATGTTTCCTTCCTCTCTAAAATATCCAGATGGTAAATTTCTTTTTACATCACTAAAAATTCGTTCTTCCGGGTTCAGTTTCTACTAAAATGATTGAAATCTCGATAGAAAACGCGATAGTGGGCGAAAATCACTGGATGAAAGAGTTCAGGTGTTGGCAGTCGAGATTATCCACTGATAAATCCAATTTCCAGGTAAACGTTTTCCGTATCTAAAACAACCAACCTAGCCTCAACAATACAAGAATAATTCCGGATCTCAATAATTCGCAATAAAATATCGAGTTCGACTGAATGTTTCGGTGTCAAACGAAAGCACGAGTGTTTTCTTATCACCTGCAATTAAACTTTTTGTGAAACAATGTAATGTTTATCTTAAAACAATTAACATAGAATAACCATCCTATATCATCAATGCAAGAAAATATTTTCATCACCATTTGACTAGTACTAAAAATGAGATCTAGTTGGCGCATCGAGCGTTTCACGTTTGAGAGCCAATAAAAATTAACCCATCATCCTTTTTGTAATTGCAGGCCTGACAGACAGGTGTCTCACAACACGTTTTAGTTTTTTTTATTCATTTCGTTTATTTGATAGGCACAAATGCGTTAGCTTGGCGGTGCCAAATGCTTATGTTTTTACATTTTGGATATCTTAAAACTAGGAGGTTACAATGTTGAAATATTTTTTTTACAAAGGAAAAAAAAAGTTTACAGCTATCTTAAGACTAGAAATAAGATTCAATATACAAGAGAGGGCCAAAAGATTTTTTTATGAAAAAATTTAAAACAAGGGATTCACTTTGATATACAAGAGGGGGAGTAATAGTATTTTACGAAATATTTTACGGTTATCTTAAAACTAACAATATAGTTTAGTACTCAAAAGGGGGAACAAATATTTATGAGAAACTTCACAGAAATCTTAAAACTAGGGATTCAATTCTATTTACAAGATGGAGGACAAGAGTTTCAATAAAGAGTAAAAATTATAGCTATCTTAAAACTAGGAATACAGAAGACTAATTTGAATTTTTTAACTAAAACTTATGCTTGGTCAAGATATTCAGAGGGTGGCTTATTTCCGCATCAGTGTAGCAGCAGTTGTATCAAGGACAGCGGAGAGACAGGGAAAGAAGAGCAAAACTTGCAACTTTCGCTCGAACGGGGGGAAGGGGGATCAGCGAAACAAATTTGCGCCTCAGTCTAGTAAGTCGTCGAGTACCGGATTGGCGGATGGTATTCTTCGGACCCGCGGGGAATCCTTCAAAAGTCATTGGACCTCGAGTCGCTCTCGCTTCAGTTTCCTTCTATGCAGGCGTAGTGGTAAGGGCGACGGCGGTTACATAGTGGCACTCTGGAGCTGATCGGTTCCACAAGGCAGGAGGAAACTCTAAAAACGAGAAATAAAAGAGAGGGGCTAAATTGGGATATTTATCGTTTTTATGAAGGTATAAATAAGGGACATATAGGGGAAATCACGAGTTGCCAGCATATCTCGGACTGGTACATTGGGTGGTCTACCTCGGGCCCGAAGGGATTCCTTTAACTGAGACCTGGCGTCACAATACCCGGCGCATACCCAGACAACGTGTTCGATGTCGTGATAGCCCTCGTCACAAGCGCACAGACTACTCTCCGCAAGCCCAATACGCCGCAAATGCGCATCCATGGTGTAGTGATTGGACATAAGTCGGGACATTACGCGAATAAAATCCCGACCCGCATCCATCCCCCCGAACCAAGGCTTCGTTGATACCTTTGGAATAATCGAATGTAGCCATCGTCCAAGTTCCCCGTTGCTCCACGAGGTTTGCCAACTGTTGAGCGTCCTCTGACGACAAATACTAAAAAATTCGTTGAAGCAGATTGGTCTTTCGTATATGTCACCATTTAATGCGCCCGCCTTTGCTAATGAGTCGGCCTTTTCATTGCCCGGGATAGAACAATGAGAGGGGACCCAAACAAAGGTAATCTGATAAGATTTTTCAGATAACGTACACAAGGACTCCTGTATCATCCCCAGAAAATACGGGAGTTGCTTTTTAGGCTTCACCGCACGAAGAGCCTCGATAGAGCTGAGGCTGTCCGAAACGATGAAGTAGTGATCTGTGGGCAGAGTGTCGATGATCCCAAGGGTGTACTGAATTGCAGCTAACTCTGCGACGTAAACTGAAGCGGGATCATTAAGCTTGAATGAAGCGGTGATAGTATTGTTGAAGATACCGAAGCCAGTGGACCCATCGAGATTTGATCCGTCAGTGTAATACATTTTGTCGCAGTCGACTTCTCGGAATTTATTATAAAATATATTGGGGATCACCTGCGGGCGTATATGGTCCGGGATTCCACGAATCTCTTCCTTCATGGATGTGTCGAAGAATACAGTAGAATCAGAAGTATCTAGGAAACGGACACGGTTGGGATTGTACGAAGAAGAATTGATGCTCTGTGCCATGTAGTCGAAGTACAAGGACATAAAAAGGGTTTGAGAATTAAGCTCGACGAGCCTCTCGAAATTTTGAATTACCAGCGGGTTCAGAATGTCGCATCGGATGAGCAATCGATATGAGAGTTCCCAAAATCGATTTTTTAGCGGAAGAACGCCCGCCAGCACTTCGAGACTCATCGTATGGGTCGAGTGCATGCAACCCAAGGCAATGCGCAAGCAACGATACTGGATTCTCTCCAGTTTGATGAAGTGTATGTTCGCAGCGGAGCGGAAACAGAAACACCCGTACTCCATCACCGACAATATCGTTGTTTGGTACAACCTGATCAGGTCTCCTGGGTGAGCACCCCACCATGTTCCAGTTATTGTTCGGAGAAAATTGATCCTTTGTTGGCATTTCTGTTTCAGATACCTAATGTGACATCCCCAGGTACCTTTAGAGTCGAACCAGACCCCGAGATATTCAAATGTGAAAACCTGGTTGATCGTTGCACCCATTAATAAAAGCTGGAGTTGCGCCAGCTCACGCTTCCTAGAAAAAACAACCAACTCAGTTTTCTCCGTGGAGAACTCAATACCCAGCTGAAGAGCCCAAGCAGACAAATTGTCCAAGGTATTTTGTAATGGTCCTTGCAAGTCGGCAGCTTTGGGCCCTGTAACAGAGACCACCCCGTCGTCTGCAAGTTGCCTTAGCGTGCATGAATTGGCAAGACAATCGTCAATGTCATTCACGTAGAAATTGTAGAGCAGGGGACTTAGCCATGAGCCCTGGGGAAGACCCATGTAGCTAAATCGCGAGGTTGTTAAATCGCCATGCGAAAAGTGCATGTGCTTTTCAGACAACAGGTTTAGCAAAAAGTTATTTAAAATTGGCGAAAGACCATGCTGGTGCAGCTTCTCTGACAGAATGTTGATAGAAACTGAGTCAAAAGTCCCCTTAATATCCAAGAAGACTGATGCCATCTGCTCTTTGTTAGCATAGGCCATTTGGATTTCTGTAGAAAGCAACGCAAGGCAATCGTTCGTCCCTTTGCCTTTGCGGAAGCCAAATTGTGTATCTGACAGTAAGCCATTTGCTTCAACCCAATTGTCGAGGCGAAACAAGATCATTTTCTCGAATAACTTCCGAATACAGGACAGCATTGCAATCGGCCGATACGAGTTGTGGTCGGAGGCTGGTTTTCCTGGTTTTTGGATGGCGATGACCTTCACTTGCCTCCATTCATAAGGGACAATGTTACCCTCAAGAAACTTGTTAAATAAATTCAACAAGCGCCTTTTTGCAGTGTCAGGCAGATTCTTCAGCAAGTTGAATTTGATTCTGTCTAACCCTGGGGCGTTATTGTTGCACGATAAGAGAGCAAGTGAGAACTCCACCATCGAAAACGGTGTTTCGTTCGCGGTATCGTGAGGAGACGCGGCGCGGCACGTTTTCTGTACCGGGACAGAGTCCGGACAGATCTTCTTGGCGAAAGCGAATATCCAGCGGTTTGAATATTCCACGTTCTCGTTGGTACTATTACGGTTACGCATACGTCGAGCCGTACCCCAAAGAGTGCTCATCGCTGTTTCTCTCGTTAACCCGTCGACGAACCGGCGCCAATAACTGCGTTTTTTGGCTTTCATGAGACTCTTCATTCGCCTTTCTAACGACGCGTACTGTTGATAGCTAGCGGGTAACCCGTCTTCCCGGAAGGCCTTATATGCAGTGGACTTTTCCGCGTACATCTCTGAGCACTCTTTATCCCACCACAGGGTGGGAGACCGTCCATGGGTATTTGCGCTGGGTACTGGTTTAGTCTGAGCTTGATTCGCACTGTCGAGAATCAAGCCAGCCAAAAACCTGTACTCTTCCTCCGGAGGAAGTTCTTGAGTGGATTCGATTTTAACGGATATCGCGGTCGCGTAACTCTTCCAATCAATGTTCCGTGTGAGGTCATATGAGACATTGATTGTTTCCGATGGTCTTGAACCGTTAGCAATTGAAATCACGATAGGCAAATGATCGCTACCGTGGGGATCAGGGATCACCTTCCACATGCAATCTAACTGTAGCGATGTCGAGCAAAGCGACAAATCCAACGCGCTTGCGCGTGCTGGTGGTGTAGGAATCCGCGTCATTTCTCCCGTGTTTAAGATGGTCATGTTGAAATTATCGCAAAGATCTTGGATTAATGTTGATCTATTATCATCATGAGACAGCCCCATACCGTACCGTGCGAGTTAAAGTCTCCCAGAACTAGCCGCGGTGCCGGTAAGGATTCCGTGATATTACAAAGCGTTCGGTGCCCTACCGAGGCTCTAGGAGGAATGTAGATGGAAGCAATGCAAAGGTCTTTACCTTTGATTAAAACTTGACAAGCGACAATTTCAATGCCTGGTGTCGAAGGGAGGTTAATTCGGTTGAAAGAATAGCACTTTTTGATCCCCAAAAGTACTCCTCCATAGGGGTTTTCTCGATCCAGACGAATTATATTAAAGTCGTGGAAGTTGAGATTTATATCGGAAGTTAACCAAGTTTCACATAATGCGAAAGCATCACATTTTAAACTATTTAGTAAAAATTTAAAGGAATCGATTTTCGGGAGGATACTTCTGCTGTTCCACTGTAGAACAGTGATCGAATCGGTGACCTCGTTCGATGACTTAGCCATCGAAGGATACGATCGCTGCAAGGAGGGGCCATTTAGTAGTCAACTGCTTCAAAAATGTTTGCACTATAGGGAGAAAACGTATCAGAAGGCTTTTAAGAGGATCAGTAACATTGAAAGCTGTGAAAATTAAGTTCACTATGTCAGAAAATTTCATTAGTCCGCTACTGGACTGAGTATCTGTTTGAAAAAAGGGGACACTTGGGGTTTTGGATGTCCCTGGAAGTGGTGGATACTCCTTGTCAGAATTAATATTTCCAAGTCCTGGAGCAAATTGCTTCGGCTTTTGTGCATCACTTCCGTTGGATTTATTGGTTGTAGATGGCGCACTCTGAGTGGACGACACCTTGGCACCCTTACGAGGCAATGTAGGGGAGGCTGGATTTCTCCTCTTCCTGGATTCCCCTGGGTTAACCAAAGATGTTCCCTCTCGTGGGTCGTCAGATCCTTGCTCAACGTTAGCCAAACCAGCATAGGGATTTTCGGACAGTACAGATGGCGAAGCATTCTTTAGCATTTCTGCATAAGAACGCCTTGAGCGTTCCTTAAGGGAGCGCTTAATTTTATCCCCGCGCTGCTTGTACGCAGGACATGATTTAAGAGCATGTGAAGGGCCCCCGCAGCAAATACACTTTTCAGTTTCTTTGTCGCAAGAGTCATCCTCATGCTCTCCTTCGCATTTGCCGCATCGTTTCTTATTTCCACAATATGTGGCTGTGTGGCCCAACTGCTTGCAATTGCTGCAGTTCATGACCCGCGGTACGAACAGGCGAACTGGTAGGCGAACCTTGTCAAGGAGGATGTAGTTGGGAAGAGAGGACCCGTCGAATGTCACCCGAATCGAGCCTGATAGAGAGTAGGTAGTCTTACCTCTCTCGGTGTTTGCGGTATACAATTGTTTGCATTCCAAGATCTTAATCTGTTCAAGTGAGGGGTCCTTAAAGCAGCCAACCCCGTGCTCCAACAGTTCTTCGCATTTCAGGCCCGGTTCGGACACTACCCCATCGATTTCACAGGCCACACAAGGCACGTACGCTTTAAATTCCCGCGTAAAGCGCTCACAGCAAGCAATCGCGTTTGCCTGGCCGAGATCACTCACTAGAACACGTATCTTGTTTGCCCGAACACGTGTTATCTGAGTTACGGCCGGGTAATTAGCAGTCAGATGTCGAGAAAGTTTTAATATATTAACCGGTTTCTCTCCGGTCCGAAAATATACCACCCATGGCCCAGAGGAACCTTCTGGGTACTGCTTTATACGGGGAGCAATGCGAGTATTAGGGGGATCAGGGACTTCCATGATTACATCAGATGGTATTTCGCCCTCGGCCATTTAAGCACGAGGGCAGAGCGTTATATAAACGGGAATGTGTCTTATTATTTGATTACAAGGTGGAGTAAAAGTAGGGAAAAGGAAAGAAAGCAAACGAGGAAAAAAAAATAAAGCAAAACTTATCTGCAAACAACATCGATTGTTCCGCACCAGCGAAAACAATGTACTGGATTTACTGCCGGCACCAGCAGAATGGCAGCTAACGAACGAACAAAGGATGACCTTGAATCACTGAAATTTACACACCGAACACCACTGTGAAATCAGTTAGCGCTCAACCTCCGAGTCGAGCAGACGCGTTTAGTATCGCTGGTATTCGGAAGCCGTGCACGAGCTATTATTTTTGAGCTTGTATTCACTCACCGGCAATAGGGCATCGCCGGCCCGTTTCTCGAGTGAATTAATCGCGATCAGTGTCAAAATGAGACGTCGCGAAAACACGTTTCGCATTGATTATGCGCATCTACCACGGAAGCCGTCCTATGAAGAGCTTCACTATTTCGTTAATAGCGTTCTCGAGTTGCAGAAAAATCAAGTGGTGCGAATTCAACCAAGCCGAAGCCTTGGTTGTGCGTTTGTGAAAGTCAACGAACTCGCTGTGGCACAAGCAATCGTCGAAAACCATGACAATGTACACGAGACAGAGATAGACGGTAAGACCTACAAACTTCGGATCACGTTGGAGGACGGAGCTGTGGAAGTTAAACTTTACGATCTCTCTGAAGACGTAACGAATGAAGATATCATCGGCTTTCTCCAAGAGTACGGGGACGTACTCTCAATCCATGAGATCATGTGGGACGAGAAATACGTTTTCGGTGGCATCCCCACTGGTGTTCGAGTGGTAAAAATGATGGTAAAAGCAAATATTCCATCATTTGTCACCATCGACGGCGAAATGACAGCCGTATCGTATTACGGCCAACACCAAATGTGCCGACATTGCAACGAATTTGTTCATAGCGGGATCTCATGCATCCAAAACAAAAAACTTCTGGTCCAGAAGCTTGCCGCGGACCAGGCAAACACGTCGTACGCAAAGGTCGTAAAACAATCGGCTCGACCGAAGACAGCTCAGCAAAAACCAACACAAGGAAAACAACCGACCAACAAGCCTTCGGGTCCTAAACCGCCGTCGACAACAAAGCCTGTTGTACCCTCTCAACAAACTGAGACGTCCCCTGTACCATCACCGAGCACGAATAATCCAACACAACGAAATCCCGAGACCGAACCTCCAGTTCGGCAACCCACCGACGACATCTTCAAAATGCCTTCCAAATTCACTAGCGTAGGAGACGCATCTCGCAGGCCTGTGCCAAATGAGCCGAAAAACGATGGGGACGATACAGACCGATCCTCAACTTCAACGAGCAGCCGACGATCTTTACGCCGTCCACCGGGCAAAAAACAACGTCAATGGGACGGCAACGATTCGCAGGAGGAAAATCTCGCCTTGTAATGGAGCACGCCAGCTATAACATTGCAACCATCAATATCAACAACATCACGAGCACAACAAAGTTGAACGTCCTCCGAACCTTCGTTCGTACAATGGAGCTGGATATCGTTTTCATGCAAGAAGTAGAGAACGAACAGCTGTCTTTTCCCGGCTATAACGTGATTTGCAATGTGGATCACACGAGAAGGGGCACGGCAATCGCACTAAAAGAACACATTCGCTTCTCACACGTAGAAAAAAGTCTGGATGGTCGGCTTGTCGCCCTACAAATATCTAACACCACTCTATGTAATGTGTATGCCCCATCCGGCACCGCAATGAGAGCCGAGCGGGAGAGGTTTTACAAAAATACGCTGCCATACTACCTCCGCCACAGAACCGAGAATGTTATTTTGGTAGGTGATTTTAACTGCGTGCTACGATAGTGCGATGCAACAGGGAGTAACTCGAGTCCGTCTCTTCAAGCGATCACCCAACAAATGCAACTCCGTGATGTGTGGGTTAAACTGAACCCTCAGACACCCGGCCACACATACATAACGCACAACTCCATGTCCAGACTGGATCGCATCTACGTGAGCCCAGGCCTCTGCGACCAACTACGAAATGCGAATACTCACATCTGCCCCTTCACGAACCACAAAGCCGTCACCGTCCGAATATGCCTTCCATACCTTGGAAGAGAACCCGGCAGGGGGTTTTGGTCTCTCCGTCCACATCTCCTTACTGCAGAGAACATTGACGAACTACGAACCAGTTGGCAGTATTGGACTCGCCAACGACGCAACTTCCCGTCATGGATAAGCTGGTGGTTATCGTGTGCCAAACCCAAAATAAAATCATTCTTCCGATGGAAATCAAGTTTGGCCTACAACGATTTCCATCGCAAATACCAACAACTGTATTCACAATTGCGACAGGCGTACGATAGCTACTTTCACGACCCAACAATGTTGTCGACTATCAACCGCTTGAAAGCATAGATGTTGACACAACAACGAGAATTCACGCACATGTTTGTGCGCATCAACGAAACACGCATCGCCGGCGAGCCACTGTCGACGTTCCAGCTGGGAGAGAGAAGGAGAAAAAGAACTACGATAACACATCTGCAAAACGAACGGAATGAAAGTCTTGACCGTTCCGAAGACATCGAGCAACATTTTCTACAGTACTACCAGAACCTATACGCGAGGGATGAAATGGTCGACGCTACAAATGACGATTTCAGCTGCGAGAGAGTAATTCCCGAAAACGACGAAGCGAACGAGGCCTGTATGAGTGAAATAACAACCGCCGAAATACACGCGGCAATCAAAACAAGTGCATCTAGAAAATCTCCAGGACCCGACGGAATCACGAAGGAATTTTATCTCCGAGCTTTCGACGTTATCCACCGAGAACTCAACCTCGTTATGAACGAGACTCTGGCGTCAAATTTCCCTGCCGAGTTCGTTGAGAGTGTGATCGTTCTCGTGAAAAAGAAGGGGACAGATGACACTGCTCGTTCCTACAGACCAATATCGCTTCTAAACTACGACTTCAAGCTCCTCTCACGAATCATCAAAGCAAGAATAGAGAATGTTATGCGAATCCACCGAATCCTGAGCGACGTGCAAACATGCTCTAACAACGAACGCAACATATTCCAGGCCACCCTATCGCTAAAAGATAGAATTGCTCAACTAATCCACCGTAAACAGACAGCCAAGCTGATATCATTCGATCTGGACCATGCTTTCGATCGTGTCGACCGAAGATTCATGTTCGGCAACATGTGCTCGCTCGGATTCAACCGCAAGTTAGTAGCTTTACTCTCTCGATTCGCCGAGATGTCGTCGTCTCGCTTACTCATTAACGGGCATCTTTCCGCCGCCTTTCCCATACAACGATCGGTACCGCAAGGGAGTCCGATTTCAAGCTGTCTGTTCAGCATCTACTTACAACCACTCCTAACGAAGATCGAGCAAGAATGCGGCAATGATCTCGTCGTTGCATACGCCGATGATATAAGTGTGATAGCAACAACCGTACCCAGAATCATGGCAATACACGAGCTGTTTATCCGTTTCTCTCGTGTTTCGGGAGCGAAACTAAATCTGAGTAAAACAACAGCAATCGATATTGGTTTCATCAATGGAAATCCTCTCAACGTACCATGGTTGCGCATGGAAAACACTGTAAAAATTTTGGGTATAATCTTTAGCAATTCTATTCGCTTAATGTGCAAGCAGAATTGGGATGAGATACTGGGAAAATTTAGTCGGTTGATATGGCTACACTCGATGCGATCGCTAACCCTTCTACAAAAAGTGACGCTATTGAATACTTTTGCGACGGCCAAAATCTGGTACCTTGCCTCTATCCTCCCGCCGTCCAACATGCATACGGCAAAACTCACCACAACGATGGGAAACTTTCTCTGGCATGGCATTCCAGCCCGTGTACCTATCCAACAGCTAGCACGAAATTTTGCACAAGGTGGATTAAAACTGCACTTACCAGCGTTGAAATGCAAATCACTGCTGATAAACAGACATTTGACAGAGATAGACTCTATGCCGTTTTACAAGTCGTTTATCCGTCAAAATAATCCCAATCCAATAAACCCTCCCGCAGACTGCTCCTGTCTGAAACTAATACAACAGAGCATATCCCAAATCCCTCCCCAAATCCAGCAAAACCCTACCGCTAATCTCATCCACCAATTTTACGTGGACAACACTGAAGTGCCCAAAATCGAGCGAGAAAACCGCCAAATGGATTGGCCTAGAATATGGATGAACATCCATAAAGCGCGAAATTTGTCATCTCAAGAGCGAACCGATCTATACTTGATGGTGAATGGGAAAACGGTGCACCGGCGTCTCATGAACGTAATGCGACGTGCGGATGGTGAAAACTGCTTACACTGCAACGCAGCAATAGAAACACTGAAACACAAATTCAGCGAGTGCCCTCGGGTAACGCAAGCATGGACTCTACTGCAACAGAAGATTACGACATTGCTGAATGGGTGGCGAAGAATAAACATCATGGACTTAATGCAACCAACCTTGAATGGAGTTCCTCGGACTACAAAACCATTGCTTCTAAAACTGTTTGTGATATACATACAATTCATCAATGAAAGCGAAAATGCAATAAACACAAATTCATTGCAATTTAGATTAGATAATGAACTGTAGATATTTTATTAATAAACCAATACATTATTTTACCTAAAAAAAAAAAAAAAAAAAATATAACGATCCGTTCCGTTCAAAGGTTGGGAGACGTATGACGTTTTAGTTTTGCTTTGATTCTTCAATATGGTTTAGTCACTTAGGTGCGAGTGTGTGCAAATGCCAACGTTGCCGAAAATCGATAGCGCTTATTGCATTGCCCGGAGACGATGTTGCTCGTATGGGATAAGAGCAACAACTGATTTAAACGGACAGGCGTCGCTTCTATTTATGATTTTTCGTGTTTCATTGAGCCACTAAGCTGCCCTCTATTGACGGCTGTGTCTGAGAAATCTGCCTCACGAATGGTAATTTTTCGTGAACTTTTTAATTTTACCAATTTCCGAAAGTCTACTTTTATTGGGGAGATATTAAATTATTACCAATATTTAAGTTAGGTGTTTCTGAATCGGACTTATAAGCGTGCAAACCTTTCATGGGAGATAGTTTAGATTTTAGAATGACACCTAGCCCCAGATAGTGGAGTAAGACATTTTTAATGTAAAAAAATTTGTTCTGGATCCCTCGGTGGATTATTTCCGAATTAGTTTTAAAGTAAAGGTAAAAGCTGCTTTAATCCAATAATGAACAATTCAGCGATGCTAATTTTTTTGTCATAATATTTTTCTATTATACACACAGTGATGCGGCTATGTAGCGCAAGTATTATTCAAACAAAAATCAGTAAATATGTATATAATAAAAAGAGAATGCTGCAAAAAAAAACTCCGTTCCTGTATAGGAGTTTAAGGAAAACAAAAAAAAGCACATTCAAACGTTTTTTCTCAGCAAACATTTGATGATGGATCTATTTCCCGCAGAAAACCATTCTTGACCCAATCGAACAACGTAAACAATCTGCAGAAGATAGATTAGATGCATAAAATATACCATGCGGTACACTGATAATATAAATTCGTAAATATAATGAAATCGATCATACAATACACGAATTCATTTGTCGTTTTCTGCAACGAAGTATTTTCGTGCATTCTAAATAGTAGGTTTCGTTCATTTCATGAACAAGAGTAGCCGCTTGGTGAACAAAATCTTTCGTAAATTTTACACGTTTGATGTATACTGCACGAACGTTATCGTTGATAACGACATTATTTTTCGTGAATGAAACGAAATGTTTTGTTTATTTTAATTAACGTGTGTGTATATTACGAACGATTTCGTTGGTCGCACGAATTAATTTCGTTTATCTTAGAAAAGTGTTCGTATTTATTATCCTCTTATTGTTTTCAGTCGATCTTTTGGGATCGATGTTTGACAACACAGATTTTTTTTTGTTTAAAAAAAATCGATGTGGCCAAATCGATTTTATTGTGGTACGAAGAAATGGCCGCTTGATGAACGAATGTTTTCGTAAATTTTACTTATTTAGTTTACATTGCACGAATGTAATCGTTGATAACGACATTAATTTTTGTTAACGAAACGAAATGTTTCGTGTATTTTAATAAATGTTTATGTATATGATGAACGATTTCGTTGGTCGCATGATTTCGTTTCGTTCATCTTAGGAAAGTTTTCGTATTTATTAGCATATTATTTTTTCAATCGATATTTTAGGATCGATGTTTGACAACAACGATTTTTTCAACTAACTAAAAGGATCGATCTGGCAAAATCGATTTTAATTCTATTGAGGACTAAAAAGATTGTGGTGTGAAGTAATGGCCACTTGTTGAACGAAAGTTTTCGTAAATTTTACATATTTAGTGTACATTACATGAATGTTATTGTTGAAAACGGCATTATTTTTCGGGAATGAAACGAAATGTTTCGTTTATTTTAATAAACAGTTGTGTAAATTACAAACGATTTCGTTGGTCGCACGAATTCATTTTGTACATCCTAGAAAAGTTTTCGTATTATTAGCCTCTTATTTGTTTCAGTCAATCGTTTGGGATCGATGCTTGACAACATCGATTTTTTTTATTTAAAAAAAAAAATCGATGTGGCCAAATCGATTTTACTGTGGTACGAAGAAATGGCCGCTTGATGAATGAAAATTTTCGTGAATTTTACTTATTTAGGTTACATTGCACGAATGTAATCGCAATGTGGTTGCACGAATTCATTTCGTTCATCTTAGAAAAGTTTTCGTATTTACTGTCTTCTTATTTTTTCATTCGATCTTTTGTGGTCGATGTTTGACAACACCGATTTTTTTAGTTAAAAAACAGATCTGGCAAAATCAATTTTATTGTGATATAAAGAAATGGTCGCTTGGTGAACGAAAGTTTTCGTGAATTTTACTTATTTAGTGTATATTGCACGAATGTTGTCGTTGAAAACGACATTAATTTTCGTGAATGAAACGAAATGTTTTGTTTATTTTAATAAACGTCTATGTATATTACGAACAATCCAGTTGATCGCACGAATTCATTTCGTTCATCTAAGAGAAGTTTCCGTGTTTAATAGTATATTCTTTTGACATTGCTCCGGCAGAGAAAAACTCAAAATTATTCATACAAAACCATCGAGCAACGGCTACTAAATAGTCAGACCGAGACCGTCGTGATCATCAACAATTACATGACGTATAGCAACAATGACTCCATATTGAAGCTGTGTTGACGTTGACGGTTCGACGAATGGTGCTCGTAAATATTATAAAGATATTCGTATATAGCAGCGAACAATTCGTTTGCCGAACGAAGCTGTTTCGTAATAAGCCAACGAAAGTCGTTTCGTGGTTTTCACGAAAAACTCGTAATAAAAAATAAATGTGTTTCAATAGAACTACGATCGATTCATTATATGTTCGAAAAATTCGCATATTTTATGAAAATTATCTGTACGAAACTAATTCATAGCGATTTACGAATATATTCTATCAGTGTAGCTTTCGGACAAAAAATCATCTCTTCAGATCAACCAAAAGCAACACTGCCGGCAACGCAAACGCAACCATCCGGAAAAATCAGATAGAGGGTATTACCGCTGATTCCGCCGGGAATCCGACCTTTGGATATTGGTTGGTTACCCTAATCGAACAGCATTATTCGTGCCAGGAAAGTTCAACTTACAATAGCGCTTATTTATAATTTGTTGTCTAATGTTTATCAACAAAAATAAAAAATTAACGTTACTACCCAAAAATATTGCACCAATGCAGTCAATAATGGTCGACTGGCTCAAAATTTTGACAGTAAGCTGGCTCAAGATGGCGTCTTCGCATATCTCTCCCTAGAGGATAACTATTCAACACTATATATAAAAACCTGTTTAAATCCACCAAGCGGTGAAATTGTGGCTTTCTCAAGCATAAACACTGGAATTGTATCGTAGTTCACATTCATTAAAAGCTTCAGAATGTATATATTACATTTTTATGACAACTATATCACGGTGTTCCTAAAACCGATATTAACCAAAAAAAATGACCATAAATTTGTCATACGGCATTCGAAAGATACAGTATCCAAGCATCTTCTCAGTGAATTTCAAAATGATCCATCGAGGGATTCGAGAGAAATTGCAATTTGAAGTTTTATGATACGTTTCATAAGGCTACCAGCAAACACCCACGGGTTTTCATTATTGAACAGGTAAACGTTTCATTGTTAATTTACGTTAAGAAGAATACAAAACAGAGTCATCTACATCAGTAAATAGGCGATATAGTTGATCTCAACTATATGTATTATCATTATTTAGTAAATATTTTTGTTTTAAAAATAGCTGCCTATCCATTTTTTATATTAGTTGATTGCAATTGCTGTATAAACACCTGAATGTCAAATTCTCATGATAAGTTCAATTCGACAATAAAACTGACAATAGTTAGAGATATGAGCAGATGAATTTGTACTAATAACATCCTCTTTGACCAGTTTTAACATCTGTCAACCCAACCAGCGATTGTACAAAATTTCCAACAAAAACCGTATCATAACATAAATTGATCTGAATCAGCAAATACCTTCATATTTTTTAAATTTATGGTTTTATTTTTCCATCATTTGTAGTTTGCGTTCGTTGCATTCAACTAATGTATAGGTCATCGTTTTGAATACAAAGATATTCACTAAATAGTGATAATACATATAATTGAGGATAATTATGTTGTCTATTGTTTGAAGTAGGCAACTCTATTTTATATTCTTCTTAATGAAAATTAACGATGAAACGTCCACTTATTCAATTATGAAAAAATAATTAGAATCGGTCAACAAACCATTGAAATATGGCCTTTTGAAGTAAACATTCCGACTTTTATCCATTTTTTTTTTCAATTTACACATTATATTTAACGTTTGGTAGACAACCCTATTTTCATATTTTTTCAGTGTACCATATAAATAACACCTTTTGTACATTATATTTATGTAATTAAATGGTCAGGTTTTCCTTTAAAAACCGCGGCACGTATAAACGATCTAAATAGTCAATGGACAAACATGGATTCACGCTTGAAGTCTGGTAGAAAACCCATCTATGACCGCATACCACATCCAAACCGTTATAAATTTCGATTCCTTCAATGAAATTTTTTCAAACTTGCAGGAGATATACTTAATTACTATATCTTTCGAATGCCATGTACTAAATAAGTAGAGAAAAAAAATTTTGTTTGTGGAGATAGGACCAAACCCGTGGGTGTTTGCTGGTAGCCTTATGAAACGTGTCATAAAACTTCAAATTGCAATTTCTCTCGAATCCCTCGATGGATCATTTTGAAATTCACTGAGAAGATGCTTGGATACTGTATCTTTCGAATGCCGTATGACAAATTTATGGTCATTTTTTTTGGTTAATAACGGTTTTAGGAACACCGTGATATATTTCATATGTGACCGGACGATTATCGGTATATATTTCCGGAACCATACAACTGATTCGTACGAAATTTTATAGCAGGGAAAATATACCTTTAATTTGAGGCAGTTTGTGAAATTTGGGAAAACCATGTCAGATAACTGATAATAGCAAAAATGACCCGAGAATAGTGAAAAACTGTATTTGAGCGAAATAAAAACTTGAATTGAATGCCCTATATAACCGCGTCAATCGTCAATTAACAACAATTGCCATCCTACTGCATGCCCCCACCCACTGAGACGTCCAAAAAATTATTTCAAAATCGTTCAACACGGGTCCAACGATGGACGTTTGATGAACGGTTATTTGGACGTTGTCCAAATTGGTCCAACGAAGTCCTTCATTGAACAATTTTGAAACCAACCGTTCTTAGAGGGCACTATCATGCCGAGAACGAATGAGAAGCTCGATTGACAGATCTGTATGCGTACCGCGCAGTGCTACCAAAAGTACAGATTTTTCTATAAAGGTACAGATTATTTGAATTTTATAGGTACAAATTAAAATGATTTCTAAGGAAACTACAGCACGGTACATATTTTTGAAGATAAAATAGTAAAACGATAGTTTATTTGACATTTCTAATACTAGGTAATATTGAGAAATTGTATATAGGATATAAAAATTTACGGAAACTGTTTTTCTTTGGTGTAATTGTAATTTTAATTTGACTATTGTAATTTGACTATTCCAAACAAATGATTTACTAATCGAATGAACTTTTGATTGGTGCCTTAACAAAAGAACAAATGATTTTTGCACTAAGAACTCAGTGTTCTTTATTTACTACTAGCTAATACTCATCGCGCGTTGCTGCGACTTTCAACGAAATAGGAGGAAACACAATTTGTTCCGAAGCGCCATCTGGCGGGCAGATAATTCCCAACCAATATCACACAAACACGCTCCATAACATATGCCTACTATGTATAAATTTTGACGGTAGTCGGTTAAGCCGTTTGGGAGTCCATAAATCATATACATACAAACTTTGACTTTTATATACATAGATAGATAGGTAGATAGATTGACAAAAAATAAAGCGAGATTGGAAAGGTTGATGTATAAAACGCCCAAATTAACCAAATATTATTCAACTAGCAAAACGTTTATATTAACTTTCTTGTTGCTGTAAATATCGGTACAAATTTTCTGAAAAAGTAGTTCGAATGGCAAAGATTTTTTACTCCAGGTAAATAATATAAAATCTGGCATCACTGGTAGCAGCTAATTTTAGTTTCTCTTTGACGCTCAGCAGCGAGAGGAAAATGGGTGTCAAAGCTCTCCATCGTGAAATGTTGCATCCGAAGTTTTGTATCACAACAACAAAAGTCACTCTTTTGCTCACCGAAAAAAATTGCGGCGGCTATGTTTAACTCAACAATTTGGTCATCGATAACCAATTGTTGAGCAGTGGTGCATTTCGAAACACGCTTATTATAGTAATTAGCAACAAGACAAATATCATCAAGATAGTTTTAACTACAGACACTTTATACTCAAACAGACTGTCAAAAAGTGCAGCCAAACGAGCATGACGGTTTTGAGGGGGGAAGTGCAAGAGGAAGCCCATGCAAAGCTTATGGAAGCTTCAGTGATGCCAGTTTACATTCATGGTTGCTAGTTTCACTGTTTTTCTCTCCGCTAGTCTGTTACTGAGTGCATATAAGGAGAGTGACGACACTGTCAAAATTAGAAAATGATTATTTGTCAGTGTCATTCCAAACGAGTCAAATCCATGTATTTTGAGAGGTCGTTTGTTCGTTTGGAATATTACTGACAGATAATCATGACAGTTGTCTTCACTCTCCTTACATACACTCTGGTCTGTTATATAAAGTGTCTGTAGTTTTAACTCGTAGTGTAAACCAGAGAGAATAGGGAGAGAGAGACGAATAGTGTGAAGCCAAAAATACGGAATTAGGTCACTGTAGTTCAGAGATGTCAGGTACTTTTTTCAAATGTCTGCAATAATAATTTTAAAAGTCAGGGAAGAACAAAAATGTCAGGAAAGCTAGTGTAATCAAAAGCCTTTACATTCAAAAATCTGCAAATATCTGCAACCAAACTAAAAAATCTGCAAATACCTGCAACCAAACTAAAAAATCTGCAAATATCTGCGTCATCAAAGAAATCTGCAGCTTAAATTAAAAGTCTGCGAATTTGCAGACTTGTCTGCAAATCTGGCATCTCTACTGTAGTTAAGTTTTTAAATATACAATAGGTATCATTCGAGGGCTTTCGGAAGAGTTAAAATTCAGTTAATAAATGAGTATTGATAGAAATAAGCCAAACAGGTTATACATTCGACATGTTTTTTGACATATTGAAAAAAATGAACAAATTGAAATAATAGGTTGTGGAATACAAAATTTCAAGAGGTGAATATTGGCCTTAAAATAAATAAAATACATATATGCCTAAAAAAGGTCGTCATAATCGAACTGATCAAAATGAAAAAATGAATTTTTGCTAGTTATGCCTAATTCGCACGTCTCTTCTATTGTTTTTTGATTAAAATGGTACATTCTGTTCCCGAATTCTGTCGTTTCCTCGAGCTCATCATTTATTGGTTGCTCATGGAAGCCAATTTCATCCGTTGACATCTAAAAAAAGAGCATGTAGAATACACATGTAGTTAGTGTAATATTAGTCGACATAGCATTGTATTAGGTAATTAATTTATATGGGTATATGGGTATATGGGTATATATATATATATATATATATATATATATATATATATATATATATATATATATATATATATATATATATATATATATATATATATATATATATATATATATATATATATATATTTATATATATATATATATATATATATATATATATATATATATATATATATATATATAATATATATATAATATATATATATATATATATATATATATATATATATATATATATATATATATATAATATATATATATATATATATATATATATCAACGACTTTCGTCAAACTAACCATCCCCCCAAATCAAATTTTAGTTTAAAAAGTTTTTTATTCGGTAATGAAACTTTATCTCTCAATATACTGTCTTGCATATACTCTAAAATACTATTGATTGTGTCCATGTAAAGAATTAGAGTTATGGCATCGTATTCCTCCAATGGAACTCTGCTAATTAAGTTTTGGTTGCTGATTAATTTGTTGACCCTTTCAGTCATTACTTCGATTCATTTCTTGCTCAGAATAAGAATCGTTGATTTTAACTTGTTGGTTATTTGCTGTAATAAGTTCGTTGCTTCTTGAGTTAATTATACGTAAATCTCCCGATTCCCAGGGAGCCATATTTATAATAGTTTTAGTTAACTGAAAATTTATACATCTTTTTATTGTAATATTTTTTACAGCCAAAGTTTAATTTCAAATTGCACCAAGCTGGTGGTTTAACACATGTTTATGTCGAAAAAATGTTTAATAAACGTTAACTATTTCTACTATTTTTTAAATAATATTTTAAACAAATACAGTTTTAATCGGTTTCTTCACGCGATTTTCATACCGTTTGAGTTGTATAATGTTGCATATATTATCAGCTTCCAATTCAAAAATATTTTTTTGCGCATATATATATATATATATATATATATATATATATATATATATATATATATATATATATATATATATATATATATATATATATATATATATATATATATATATATATATATATATATATTTATATATATATATATATATATATATATATATATATATATATATATATATATATATATATATATATATATATATATATATATATATATATATATATATATATATATATATATATATATATATATATATATATATAGCAATCTACCGCCGGGGAATTCACGGTAGGGTAGATTCGCCGCCGTGGACTACCCGACAGAATCGTGACGAAAAGGGGAGCTAATTGGCTCACGAGATAAACACCGACACAGAAAGAAATTCCGTTGCCGGGGAACTCTCAGTCGGAGTAGGATAATATCCGAGTTCATCTCGATAGAGCTGGGAGCTAAATGGCTCAAGGAAGCGAGTATCGGTGTCGGGGGAAATTCCTCCGTCGGGGAACTATCGGTCGGAGGAGTGTGAGTTCATCGTTGGGGACTATCCAAGTAGATCGTGAAAAGGCCGGAGCTAAATGACTCACGGAAACACGAGCTAAATGGCTCAATGAATCAGCACCTAAACCGCTCACGGGGACGAGAGCTAAACGGCGACGTAGATAGATGGAGACAACAAGCGAGGCTCTGAGATAGAGCAGAAGAAAGAGGTGCGACGGAAGCACAACGAACCCCCCCAAGAAGTAATACGATGACGTAGTTCCGTGGGGAAGAAGGGCGTAAAAAGTAAGGAATGTTTTTAGTGGTGAGGCACGAACGTGAGTCGTGAGTCCCACACAGTGCCAATACACTACAGGCCAGGCTTTTGAAGCTTCTTCAACCTTACTATAAAAAACACACACACAGACATTGTCTCAAATCGTCGAGCTGAGTCGATTGGTATATAAGACTCGGTCCTCCGGACCTCGGAAAAAATCTTAAAAGTTTGAGCGAATTCTATACATTTCTTTTCTAAGAAATGAAAAAAAAAAGTTATCCAAAAAATAGTAGGGTGAACGTATGAAAGTAGGACACCACCTTTTTCACTTAATCTGCCATAACAAACGAACAAAACGCACCAGGGCTTCGAAATTTTGAGAAACATCGTTGATTAAGTTTTAAAACAAACGCTGATAATTTGGTGCAGTTTGTTCGAACTAAACAAAGTTATACTGAAGAAACAGGGTGAATGTATAAATGTGGGACACACTGTATTCATAGACCGCTGATACGCTGGACCGCTGACTCGCTGCACCGACAGTAAAACTCGATTATCTCGGTGTTGTATTTTATTTGAAAGTGTATTCGAAACGATCACGATATCTCAGGAACCAATTAATCGATCAATCTGAAATTCCACTGGTTGTTCCTTATTATATCAGCTACTTTGAGTACAAAAATAATTTTACTAGAATGACCACATCATTTTTTTCCGATCGGAAAACTCAATTTGTGATGCGCGTGAAAAATAAGTTGTGCAATAATGGGTTAATCAGGTAATCTCAAGGGTGGCGTTCATGTCGCTGATAAGGAGCTTCACATTCTGCCGCGGGCTCCAAATGTGCGTAAAATGCATCTTTCTCGTTCTCGGGTCTCCCTTCGTGAGGGCAGTGCACGCTGACGATGTTGTAGTTGTACAAATGACCTTTGATCCACACACATCCTTGCACTGATCGTCTTCTACTTGATTACGCGTTGGCGCATCTTGCCCAGCAATACAAAGCTGATTCCCAACTTGTTTGTTGTGCCCTCGCTCTAGTAGAATGTGACCGCTCGATGCCCGCTTTTTTACACATTCTGTCCCGCTAAGCAAAGTTCCTACAACTGCTACGGCTTTGACGTTGTGAGTTTTCAGCTGATCGTGTAGGATTCGTTCGAACCCAGGGAAGCAAAGTTTATACAATTTTATAAAAAGAAGTTATCTATGAAGATATGAAAGGTATTATTTATTATTGTTTGTCGTTTGTGGAATGGAATGAAAACTGCTGAACTGTTTTTGTTTATGAACTTTCAACATTTTATCAAATTTACATTATATTGAAGCTTTTTCGAAAAATCAACGATTTTCGTCAAACTAACCCTCCCCCCAATCAAATTTCTGGCTACGCCACTGTTTAGTTTTAGAAGTTTTTTATCCCGCAATGAAACTTTATCTCTCAATATACTGTCTTGCATATACTCTAAAATACTATTGATTGTGTCCATGTAAAGAATTAGAGTTATGGCATCGTATTCCTCCAATGGAACTCTGCTAATTAAGTTTTGGTTGCTGATTAATTTGTTGACCCTTTCAGTCATTACTTCGATTCATTTCTTGCTCAGAATCAACGATTCTGATTTTAACTTGTTGGTTATTTGCTCTAATAAGTTCGTTGCTTCTTAAGTTAATTGTACGTAAATATCCCGATTCCCAGCGAGCCATATTTATAATAGTTTTAGTTAACTGAAACTACACCTTTTTATTGTAATATTTTTTACAGCCAAAGTTTAATTTCAAATTGCACCAAATTGGTTTAACAAATGTTTATGTCGAAAACATGTTTAATAAATGTTAACTATTTCTACTATTTTTTAAATAATTTTTTAAACAAATACAGTTTTATTCCGTTTCTTCACGCGATTTTCATGCCGTTTGAGTTGTATAATGTTGCATATATTATCAGCTTCCAATTTAGAAAAATTAAAGGGTTGTGTACAAAACACGACTACAGTCACATTGAAAATGCAGCATTTTTGGTGTGATTTTCGTTTAGTGGCAGGGTTGTAACATTCACTAATTTTCTTAAAGGTTTTGCAGAAATCATCACACTGAAAGCCATTCGATGAAGAAAATAACAAAACAAATTTTTGTTTTCCTAATTAGTTGATTTCAACAGAAAAATGAATAACGTAACTAAATTTTCTCTTAATTTTGAGAGATTCTCAAATAATAGTTATTGAAAATTATTATTGATTTTGATTCAAGACGCACATCATACGAAATGACAGCAAGTAGCTAAGATGCACACCTTACTGAAATACATCTAGGTAGCGACAGCAACACGCTGGGCATAACGGTTAAGCAGGTAGGTAGTTGTCTCAGCTTGGAAAGCTTGTTTTATCCTGGACGCAACTACCTGAATCAGTACACAAAAAAAAAACAGAAATTCAACTGACCTCATTTTGGTTTTACCTAGTTTTTCTTTAAAAACATTTCAATAAAGTGATGATTTTTATTGACATTTTTTTCAATACATGTGCACTGAAAATTTAAAGTATTGTCGAAAATTGTCAAAATCATTCTATTTCGGATTTAGTCGATTATATAGTAACATTTCAATTATTAACCAATGTAATATGTAATATGATAATTATTTTTCATCGTTTGAGATTCCAAACTAGATGTGGAATAAGTATGAAGTTTTTTTTGTAGTGCTGGATAGTGTTTGTGACTAAATAGAAAAAAAATATACCTTTATTCTAAAATTCAAATCAATCAATTTCCAACAATCCTTAAATACCTTTGGCTATTTCGTCTCATTTAAGATTGCAGTTTATAAAAAGATAACATTATGAGAAACATAACTCTGTATTATATTTACGTGTGAATTACTGACATACGGAATTTTTCAACAATTTAATTCCATACCTTTCATCCGTCGGTCGGTGAAACAAAACGTTTGAAATATCCTATGTTGTATTTTACGATGAAGCAGTTTAATTCAACAATGAGATTAGTTGAATTCTAGTCGTTTGTGTCTTGGCTGAAAAGGTAGTGTAACGGCATATGCAATTGTGTCTGGACTAAAACAAGCGTTAGGGGCCATGCATAAATGACGTAGCATTTTGGGGGGTAGGGAGGGTATACCAAATTTGTGACGAAGTGTGACGAGGGGGGGGGTAGGGTCAGAAGTTGTGCGACGTAGCATTAAGTTTAAACCCATTGTTTAGAGAAAATAATTTAATGATCCTCCATTTTCAAGAGAAATAAATTTAAATTCAAACAAGTTACTTTTGATGCGGTTTTTCATGAGATAAATTTTACGATTCGCGGAATTACAAGTTCGCAAAAATACGAAAAGATTTTGTATGCGGATTTAACTTGCTACATTAGTTAGCTAATGTTGCTAACTAGTAGACTTAGTTTGGAAGCTGCATTAAATTTTCACTTCGGATTCAACCAAATAAAATTTAGTAATTTGGATGAACGTATGCTTCTTAGAAGCATTGGCAGCTGCAGGATTGTGAACTGAGAGAACTTCTCTTCATGCTACCCTTGACATATAAAATTCAAAACAAAGCTATCAACACTATATTTGTCATGAAATGGG